>NC_142291.1:19199703-19458309 GCF_965620075.1 Prunus avium | reverse complement strand
TTCAAGTTCAACGGCAGTTCGTTCCTAATTGGAGTGGTTGGTGTATTCCATACTTCTAGCGATTGGATTTCACTCAAAACTAACCAAATGACTCCTCCCACCATATTATGATGTTGCCCAAGTTTTGGGCTCGATCCGAAATCAATAGGTGTGAGAAATTGGACAGTTGAAGTTCAACGGAAGTTCGTTCCTAATTGGAGTGGTTGGTGTATTCCATACTTCTAGCGATTGGATTTCACTCAAAACTCACCAAATGACTCCTCCCACCATATTATGATGTTGCCCAAGTTTTGGGCTCAATCCGAAATCAATAGGTGTTCCAAATTGGACAATTCAAGTTCAACGGAAGTTCGTTCCTAATTGGAGTGGTTGGTGTATTCCATACTTCTAGCGATTGGATTTCACTCAAAACTCACCAAATGACTCCCCCCACCATATTATGATGTTGCCCAAGTTTTGGGCTCGATCCGAAATCAATAGGTGTTCGAAATTGGACAATTCAAGTTCAACGGCAGTTCGTTCCCAATTGGAGTGGTTGGTGTATTCCATACTTCTAGCGATTGGATTTCACTCAAAACTCACCAAATGACTCCTCCCACCATATTATGATGTTGCCCAAGTTTTGGGCTCGATTCGAATTCAATAGGTGTGAGAAATTGGACAATTCAAGTTCAACGGCAGTTCGTTCCTCATTGGAGTGGTTGGTGTATGTTAATAGGGCTCGATACATATACATGCCCTATTTACTTCCTTCTTTTGCTTAGTTTCCTATAATTCTGAGTTATTTGCCTCCCTTTGTGTGTTTTGTAGGCAAATAGAGCAAGAGAGCATAATTCATGCAATTCAAGCATGTTAAGGCCTAATTTGGATGAATGGATGAAGAGCTTAAGGACAAACTCATTTTGGCTACAGCCCCTTGCCAGTCCAGTTCCGTAGGTCACATTGCAATATTTGTTTCAGCAACCTGCACAGCTCGGATGAGGCCGCATTTTGCATGAAAGTTGTTCCAATGGGTGTGTACTATAACATATCCAAAATTCAGCCCCATTGGATAAATATGGAGTCTGTTACCTAGCAAACACAGAGCCATGCTCAGGATGGATTTTATCAGCGCGCAAAATGAGTTAGCAATTTGTTTTGGCCTTAACTTCCTCCTCCGACCTTGGATTGGCCCAACTGATATATGGCTGGAAAGAAGACATTCTGAACTTCAAGTTTGAGTGCTTAAAGTCTTAATTTGCTTAAGGGAAGCCCAATTCGTAAGCCCTTGAAGTTGCTGGTCATGCTGACCTCAGGATGAGCTATTGTTTCTGGTTGGTAGCTTGGTCATGGTGAGCTAGGCATGAGCTATTGAGCTGGTTGGAAGCTTGGTCATGGTGACATGAAGATGAGCTAGGGCTGCTGGTGGGATTTATTGGTGAAGTGCATCAACCAATTCAAATTTTCTAATACAAGTGCATCAACCATTTCAGATTTTATAAAACAAGTGTTGTATGCATTAGCCATATTGAATTCAGATTTTCATCTTCCTTAGGCCTATAAATAGTGAGGTTTCCCAAGCTTGTAAACACACCCCAAGGGGGGGAGCTCTCAAACACTTCTCTAGAGCTCCCTTCCCTTCTCTCCCTCAAATTCTCTTAGTTTTGCTTTCTAGTTCTCAATTCTAGCTTTCTTTAATGTTTTCTTAGTTGTAATTTATTTTTCTTGTAATGTACATTCTTTCTTAAGTATTCAAGTTTAATTAGTTTCCAAGTTCCAATTATGGTTTTTGTTCTTATTCATTATGCTTATAAGTTAATATGCTAGTTTGAATGATTGATCACCATTTAGGCTTGCATGTTAGCTATCTTGGTTTGAATTAAGAGTATACACCATGCTTTAATTCGAATTGAACTATGAATAGGAAGAGTATGTATGGACATTCGACAACAGGGATTAAATACATGCTTGGTTGTTTAAAATGTTCTTCTATGCTTAATCGGTTCCTAATGCTTAATTTTAGGTTAGACAACAAATGATCAAATTAGGGAATTAGGAACACAAGGTTACGACCACACACCATGGCTTAATCATACTTTAGATAGAATCAATCCATTAATCTAAATTGAACTTGGGAACTTACTTGCTTGAGTTACTTTCTTATTTTCTTCCTTCTTTCATGTTCTTTGTTTTTGTTTCTGTTTTGTGTAGGAAAACTGAATTGGATCATTCAATCACCAATCCCTGTGGAATCGACATCGCACTTACATACGCTAAACTACCAACGGTTCGTGCACTTGCGAGTATCACAAGTTGAGGATGCAGCTGAATCCATTTTGGTACAGCTGAAATCATCACAACAGTGTATTCCACACTTCTAGCGATTGGATTTCACTCAAAACTAACCAAATGACTCCTCCCACCATATTATGATGTTGCCCAAGTTTTGGGCTCGACGCGAAATCAATAGGTGTGAGAAATTGGACAATTCAAGTTCAACGGCAGTTCGTTCATACTTGGAGTGGTTGGTGTATTCCGTACTTCTAGCGATTGGATTTCACTCAAAACTCACCAAATGACTCCTCCCACCATATTATGATGTTGCCCAAGTTTTGGGCTCGATCCGAAATCAATAGGTGTGAGAAATTGGACAATTGAAGTTCAGCGGAAGTTCGTTCCTAATTGGAGTGGTTGGTGTATTCCATACTTCCAGCGATTGGATTTCACTCAAAACTCACCAAATGACTCCTCCCACCATATTATGATGTTGCCCAAGTTTTGGGCTCGATACGAAATCAATAGGTGTTCCAAATTGGACAATTCAAGTTCAACGGCAGTTCGTTCCTAATTGGAGTGGTTGGTGTATTCCATACTTCTAGCGATTGGATTTCACTCAAAACTCACCAAATGACGCCTCCCACCATATTATGATGTTGCCCAAGTTTTGGGCTCGATCCGAAATCAATAGGTGTGAGAAATTGGACAATTGAAGTTCAGCGGAAGTTCGTTCCTAATTGGAGTGGTTGGTGTATTCCACACTTCTAGCGATTGGATTTCACTCAAAACAAACGAAATGACTCCTCCCACCATATTATGATGTTGCCCAAGTTTTGGGCTAGATGCGAAATCAATAGGTGTGAGAAATTGGACAATTCAAGTTCAACAGCAGTTCATTCCTAATTGGAGTGGTTGGTGTATTCCATACTTCTAGCGATTGGATTTCACTCGAAACTCACCAAATGACTCCTCCCACCATATTATGATGTTGGCCAAGTTTTGGGCTCGACCCGAAATCAATAGGTGTGAGAAATTGGACAATTGAAGTTCAGCGGAAGTTCGTTCCTAATTGGAGTGGTCGGTGTATTCCATACTTCTACCGATTGGATTTCACTCAAAACTCACCAAATGACTCCTCCCACCATATTATTATGTTGCCCAAGTTTTGGGCTCGATCCGAATTCAATAGGTGTTCGAAATTGGACAATTCAAGTTCAACGGCAGTTCGTTCCTAATTGGAGTGGTTGGTGTATTCCAAACCTCTAGCGATTGGAGTTCACTCAAAACTCACCAAATGACTCCTCCCACCATATTATGAAGTTGCCCAAGTTTTGGGCTCGATCGGAAATCAATACGTGTGAGGAATTGGACAATTCAAGTTCAACGACAGTTCGTTCCTAATTGGAGTGTTTGGTGTATTCCATACTTCTAGCGATTGGAGTTCACTCAAAACTCACCAAATGACTCCCCCCACCATATTATGATGTTGCCCAAGTTTTGGGCTCGATCCGAAATCAATAGGTGTTCGAAATTGGACAATTCAGGTTCAACGGCAGTTCGTTCCTAATTGGAGTGGTTGGTGTATTCCATACTTCTAGCGATTCGATTTCACTCAAATCTCACCAAAAGACTCCTCCCACCATATTATGATGTTGCCCAAGTTTTGGGCTCGATCCAAAATCAATAGGTGTGAGAAATTGGACAATTCAAGTTCAACGGCAGTTCGTTCCTAATTGGAGTGGTTGGTGTATTCCATACTTCTAGCGATTCGATTTCACTCAAAACTCAGCAAATGACTCCTCCCACCATATTATGATGTTGCCCAAGTTTTGGGCTCGATCCAAAATCAAAAGGTGTTCGAAATTGGACAATTCAAGTTCAACTGCAGTTCGTTCCGAATTGGAGTGGTTGGTGTATTCCATACTTCCAGCGATTGGATTTCACTCAAAACTCACCAAATGACTCCTCCCACCATATTATGATGTTGCCCAAGTTTTGGGCTCGATCCGAAATCAATAGGTGTTCAAAATTGGACAATTCAAGTTCAACGGCAGTTTGTTCCTAATTGGAGTGGTTGGTGTATTCCATTACCCTAGCGATTGGATTTCACTCAAAACTCACCAAATGACTCCTCCCACCATATTATGATGTTGCACAAGTTTAGGGTTCGATCCGAAATCAATAGGTGTGAGAAATTGGACAATTCAAGTTCAACGGCAGTTCGTTCCTAATGGGAGTGGTTGGTGTATTCCAAACTTCTAGAGAATTGGATTTCACTCAAAACTCACCAAATGACTCCTCCCACCATATTATGATGTTGCCCAAGTTTTGGACTAGATCCGAAATCAATAGGTGTTCCAAATTGGACAATTCAAGTTCAACGGCAGTTCGTTCCTAATTGGAGTGGTTGGTGTATTCCATACTTCTAGCGATTGGATTTCACTCAAAACTCACCAAATGAATCCTCCCACCATATTATGGTGTTGCCCAAGTTTTGGGCTCGATCCGAAATCAATAGGTGTTCGAAATTGGACAATTCAAGTTCAACGGCAGTTCGTTCCTAATTGGAGTGGTTGGTGTATTCCATACTTCTAGCGATTGGATTTCACTCAAAACTCACCAAATGACTCCCCCACCATGTTATGATGTTGTCCAAGTTTTGGGATAGATCCGAAATCAATAGGTGTTCGAAATTGGACAATTCAAGTTAAACGGCAGTTCGTTCCTAATTGGAGTGGTTGGTGTATTCCATACTTCTAGCGATTGGATTTCACCCAAAACTCACCAAATGACTCCTCCCACCACATTATGTTGTTGCCCAAGTTTTGGGCTCGATCCGAAATCAATAGGTGTTCGAAATTGTACAATTCAATTTCAACGGCAGTTCGTTCGTAATTGGAGTGGTTGGTGTATTCCATACTTCTAGCGATTGGATTTCACTCAAAACTCACCAAATGACTCCTCCCACCATATTATGATGTTGCCCAAGTTTTGGGCACGATCCGAAATCAATAGGTGTTCGAAATTGGACAATTCAAGTTCAACGGCAGTTCGTTCCTAATTGGAGTGGTTGGTGTATTCCGTAATTCCAGCGATTGGATTTCACTCAAAACTCACCAAATGACTCCTATCACGATATTATTATGTTGCCCAAGTTTTGGGCTCGATCCGAAATCATTAGGTGTTCGAAATTGGACAATTCAATTTCAACGGCAGTTCGTTCCTAATTGGAGTGGTTGGTGTATTCCGTACTTCTAGCGATTGGATTTCACTCAAAACTCACCAAATGACTCCTCCCACCATATTATGATGTTGCCCAAGTTTTGGGGTCGATCCGAAATCCATAGGTGTGAGAAATTGAACAATTCAAGTTCAACGGCCGTTCGTTCCTAATTGGAGTGGTTGGTGTATTCCATACTTCTAGAGATTGGATTTCACTCAAAACTCCCCAAATGACTCCTCCCACCATATTATGATGTTGCCCAAGTTTTCGGGTCGATCCGAAATCAATAGGTGTTCCAAATTGGACAATTCAAGTTCAACGGCAGTTCGTTCCTAATTGGAGTGGTTGGTGTATTCCATACTTCTAGCGATTGGATTTCACTCAAAACTCACCAAATGACTCCTCCCACCATATTATGATGTTGCCCAAGTTTTGGGCTCGATCCGAATTCAGTAGGTGTGAGAAATTGGACAATTCAAGTTCAACGGCAGTTCGTTCCTAATTGGAGTGGTTGGTGTATTACATACTTATCGCGATTGGATTTCACTCAAAACTCACCAAATGACTCCTCCCACCATATTATGATGTTGCCCAAGTTTGGGGCTCGATCCGAAATCAATAGGTGTGAGAAATTGGACAATTCGATTTCAACGGCATTTCGTTCCTAATTGGAGTGGTTGGTGTATTCCATACTTCTAGCGATTGGATTTCACTCTCAACTCACCAAATGACTCCTCCCACCATGTTATGATGTTGCCCAAGTTTGGGGCTCGATCCGAAATCAATAGGTGTGAGAAATTGGACAATTCAAGTTCAACGGCATTTCGTTCCTAATTGGAGTGGTTGGTGTATTCCATACTTCTAGCGATTGGATTTCACTCAAAACTCACCAAATGACTCCTCCCACCATATTATGATGTTGCCCAAGTTTTGGGCACGATCCGAAATCAATAGGTGTGAGAAATTGGACAATTCAAGTTCCACGGCAGTTCGTTCCTAATTGGAGTGGTTGGTGTATTCCGTACTTCTAGCGATTGGATTTCACTCAAAACTCACCAAATGACTCCTATCACGATATTATGATGTTGCCCAAGTTTTGGGCTCGATCCGAAATCATTAGGTGTTCGAAATTGGACAATTCAATTTCAACGGCAGTTCGTTCCTAATTGGAGTGGTTGGTGTATTCCATACTTCTAGCGATTGGATTTCACTCAAAACTCACCAAATGACTCCTCCCACCATATTATGATGTTGCCCAAGTTTTCGGCTCGATCCGAAATCAATAGGTGTTCCAAATTGGACAATTCAAGTTCAACGGCAGTTCGTTCCTAATTGGAGTGGTTGGTGTATTCCATACTTCTAGCGATTGGATTTCACTCAAAACTCACCAAATGACTCCTCCCACCATATTATGATGTTGCCCAAGTTTTGGGCTCGATCCGAATTCAGTAGGTGTGAGAAATTGGACAATTCAAGTTCAACGGCAGTTCGTTCCTAATTGGAGTGGTTGGTGTATTACATACTTATAGCGATTGGATTTCACTCAAAACTCACCAAATGACTCCTCCCACCATATTATGATGTTGCCCAAGTTTGGGGCTCGATCCGAAATCAATAGGTGTGAGAAATTGGACAATTCAAGTTCAACGGCATTTCGTTCCTAATTGGAGTGGTTGGTGTATTCCATACTTCTAGCGATTGGATTTCACTCAAAACTCACCAAATGACTCCTCCCACCATATTATGATGTTGCCCAAGTTTTGGGCTCGATCCGAAATCAATAGGTGTTCAAAATTGGACAATTCAAGTTCAACGGCAGTTTGTTCCTAATTGGAGTGGTTGGTGTATTCCATTACCCTAGCGATTGGATTTCACTCAAAACTCACCAAATGACTCCTCCCACCATATTATGATGTTGCACAAGTTTAGGGTTCGATCCGAAATCAATAGGTGTGAGAAATTGGACAATTCAAGTTCAACGGCAGTTCGTTCCTAATGGGAGTGGTTGGTGTATTCCAAACTTCTAGAGAATTGGATTTCACTCAAAACTCACCAAATGACTCCTCCCACCATATTATGATGTTGCCCAAGTTTTGGACTAGATCCGAAATCAATAGGTGTTCCAAATTGGACAATTCAAGTTCAACGGCAGTTCGTTCCTAATTGGAGTGGTTGGTGTATTCCATACTTCTAGCGATTGGATTTCACTCAAAACTCACCAAATGAATCCTCCCACCATATTATGGTGTTGCCCAAGTTTTGGGCTCGATCCGAAATCAATAGGTGTTCGAAATTGGACAATTCAAGTTCAACGGCAGTTCGTTCCTAATTGGAGTGGTTGGTGTATTCCATACTTCTAGCGATTGGATTTCACTCAAAACTCACCAAATGACTCCCCCACCATGTTATGATGTTGTCCAAGTTTTGGGATAGATCCGAAATCAATAGGTGTTCGAAATTGGACAATTCAAGTTAAACGGCAGTTCGTTCCTAATTGGAGTGGTTGGTGTATTCCATACTTCTAGCGATTGGATTTCACCCAAAACTCACCAAATGACTCCTCCCACCACATTATGTTGTTGCCCAAGTTTTGGGCTCGATCCGAAATCAATAGGTGTTCGAAATTGTACAATTCAATTTCAACGGCAGTTCGTTCGTAATTGGAGTGGTTGGTGTATTCCATACTTCTAGCGATTGGATTTCACTCAAAACTCACCAAATGACTCCTCCCACCATATTATGATGTTGCCCAAGTTTTGGGCACGATCCGAAATCAATAGGTGTTCGAAATTGGACAATTCAAGTTCAACGGCAGTTCGTTCCTAATTGGAGTGGTTGGTGTATTCCGTAATTCCAGCGATTGGATTTCACTCAAAACTCACCAAATGACTCCTATCACGATATTATTATGTTGCCCAAGTTTTGGGCTCGATCCGAAATCATTAGGTGTTCGAAATTGGACAATTCAATTTCAACGGCAGTTCGTTCCTAATTGGAGTGGTTGGTGTATTCCGTACTTCTAGCGATTGGATTTCACTCAAAACTCACCAAATGACTCCTCCCACCATATTATGATGTTGCCCAAGTTTTGGGGTCGATCCGAAATCCATAGGTGTGAGAAATTGAACAATTCAAGTTCAACGGCCGTTCGTTCCTAATTGGAGTGGTTGGTGTATTCCATACTTCTAGAGATTGGATTTCACTCAAAACTCCCCAAATGACTCCTCCCACCATATTATGATGTTGCCCAAGTTTTCGGGTCGATCCGAAATCAATAGGTGTTCCAAATTGGACAATTCAAGTTCAACGGCAGTTCGTTCCTAATTGGAGTGGTTGGTGTATTCCATACTTCTAGCGATTGGATTTCACTCAAAACTCACCAAATGACTCCTCCCACCATATTATGATGTTGCCCAAGTTTTGGGCTCGATCCGAATTCAGTAGGTGTGAGAAATTGGACAATTCAAGTTCAACGGCAGTTCGTTCCTAATTGGAGTGGTTGGTGTATTACATACTTATCGCGATTGGATTTCACTCAAAACTCACCAAATGACTCCTCCCACCATATTATGATGTTGCCCAAGTTTGGGGCTCGATCCGAAATCAATAGGTGTGAGAAATTGGACAATTCGATTTCAACGGCATTTCGTTCCTAATTGGAGTGGTTGGTGTATTCCATACTTCTAGCGATTGGATTTCACTCTCAACTCACCAAATGACTCCTCCCACCATGTTATGATGTTGCCCAAGTTTGGGGCTCGATCCGAAATCAATAGGTGTGAGAAATTGGACAATTCAAGTTCAACGGCATTTCGTTCCTAATTGGAGTGGTTGGTGTATTCCATACTTCTAGCGATTGGATTTCACTCAAAACTCACCAAATGACTCCTCCCACCATATTATGATGTTGCCCAAGTTTTGGGCACGATCCGAAATCAATAGGTGTGAGAAATTGGACAATTCAAGTTCCACGGCAGTTCGTTCCTAATTGGAGTGGTTGGTGTATTCCGTACTTCTAGCGATTGGATTTCACTCAAAACTCACCAAATGACTCCTATCACGATATTATGATGTTGCCCAAGTTTTGGGCTCGATCCGAAATCATTAGGTGTTCGAAATTGGACAATTCAATTTCAACGGCAGTTCGTTCCTAATTGGAGTGGTTGGTGTATTCCATACTTCTAGCGATTGGATTTCACTCAAAACTCACCAAATGACTCCTCCCACCATATTATGATGTTGCCCAAGTTTTCGGCTCGATCCGAAATCAATAGGTGTTCCAAATTGGACAATTCAAGTTCAACGGCAGTTCGTTCCTAATTGGAGTGGTTGGTGTATTCCATACTTCTAGCGATTGGATTTCACTCAAAACTCACCAAATGACTCCTCCCACCATATTATGATGTTGCCCAAGTTTTGGGCTCGATCCGAATTCAGTAGGTGTGAGAAATTGGACAATTCAAGTTCAACGGCAGTTCGTTCCTAATTGGAGTGGTTGGTGTATTACATACTTATAGCGATTGGATTTCACTCAAAACTCACCAAATGACTCCTCCCACCATATTATGATGTTGCCCAAGTTTGGGGCTCGATCCGAAATCAATAGGTGTGAGAAATTGGACAATTCAAGTTCAACGGCATTTCGTTCCTAATTGGAGTGGTTGGTGTATTCCATACTTCTAGCGATTGGATTTCACTCAAAACTCACCAAATGACTCCTCCCACCATATTATGATGTTGCCCAAGTTTTGGGCACGATCCGAAATCAATAGGTGTGAGAAATTGGACAATTCAAGTTCCACGGCAGTTCGTTCCTAATTGGAGTGGTTGGTGTATTCCGTACTTCTAGCGATTGGATTTCACTCAAAACTCACCAAATCACTCCTATCACGATATTATGATGTTGCCCAAGTTTTGGGCTCGATCCGAAATCATTAGGTGTTCGAAATTGGACAATTCAATTTCAACGGCAGTTCGTTCCTAATTGGAGTGGTTGGTGTATTCCATACTTCTAGCGATTGGATTTCACTCAAAACTCACCAAATGACTCCTCCCACCATATTATGATGTTGCCCAAGTTGTAAGTTCGATCCGAAATCAATAGGTGTGAGAAATTGAACAATTCGAGTTCAAAGGCAGTTCGTTCCTACCTGGAGTGGTTGGTGTATTCCATACTTCTAGCGATTGGATTTCACTCAAAACTCACCAAATGACTCCACCCACCATATTATGATGTTGCCCAAGTTTGGGGCTCGGTCCGAAATCAATAGGTGTGAGAAATTGGACAGTTCAAGTTCAAGGGAAGTTCGTTCCGAATTGGAGTGGTTGGTGTATTCTATACTTCTAGCGATTGGATTTCACGCAAAACTCACCAAATGACTCCTCCCACCATATTATGATGTTGCCCAAGTTTTGGAGTCGATCCGAAATCAATAGGTGTGAGAAATTGGACAATTCAATTTCGACGGCAGTTCGGTCCTAATTGGAGTGGTCGGTGTATTCCATACTTCGAGCGATTGGATTTCACTCAAAACTCACAAATGACTCCTCCCACCATATTATGATGTTGCCCAAGTTTTGGGATCGATCCGAAATCAATAGGTGTTCGAAATTGGACAATTCAAGTTCAACGGCAGTTCGTTCCTAATTGGAGTGGTTGGTGTATTCCATACTTCTAGCGATTGGATTTCACTCAAAACTCACCAAATGACGCCTCCCACCATATTATGACGTTGCCCAAATTTTGGGATCGATCCGAAATCAATAGGTATTCCAAATTGGACAATTCAAGTTCAACGGCAGTTCGTTCCTAACTGGAGTGGTTGGTGTATTCCATACTTCTAGCGATTGGATTTCACTCAAAACTCACCAAATGACTCCTCCCACCATGTTATGATGTTGCCCAAATTTTGGGCTCGATCCGAAATCAATAGGTGTTCTAAATTGGACAATTCAAGTTCAACGGCAGTTCATTCCTAATTGGAGTGGTTGGTGTATTCCATACTTTTAGCGATTGGATTTCACTCAAAACTCACCAAATGACTCCTCCCACTGTATTATGATGTTGCCCAAGTTTGGGGCTCGATCCGAAATCAATAGGTGTGAGAAATTGGACAATTTAAGTTCAACGGCAGTTTGTTCAGACTTGGAGTGGTTGGTGTATTCCATACTTCTAGCGATTGGATTTCACTCAAAACTCACCAAATGACTCCTCCCACCATATTATGATGTTGCCCAAGTTTTGGGGTCGATCCGAAATCCATAGGTGTGAGAAATTGGACAATTCAAGTTCAACGGCCGTTCATTCCTAATTGGAGTGGTTGGTGTAGTCCATACTTCTAGAGATTGGATTTCACTCAAAACCCCCCAAATGACTCCTCCCACCATATTATGATGTTGCCCAAGTTTTGGGCTCGATCCGAAATCAATAGGTGTGAGAAGGTGGACAATTCAAGTTCAACGGCAGTTCGTTCCTAATTGGAGTGGTTGGTGTATTCCATACTTCTAGCGATTGGATTTCACTCAAAACTCACCAAATGACTCCTCCCACCATATTATGCTGTTACCCAAGTTTTGGGCTCGATCCGAAATCAATAGGTGTGAGAAATTGGACAATTGAAGTTCAACGGAAGTTCGTTCCTAATTGGAGTGGTTGGTGTATTCAATACTTCTAGCGATTGGATTTCACTCAAAACTCACCAAGTGACTCCTCCCACCATATTATGATGTTGCCCAAGTTTTGGTCTCGAACCGAAATCAATAGGTGTTCCAAATTAGACAATTCAAGTTCAACGGCAGTTCGTTCCTAATTGGAGTGGTTGGTGTATTCCATACTTCTAGCGATTGGATTTCACTCAAACCTCACTAAATGACTCCTCCCGCCATATTATGATGTTGCCCAAGTTTTGGTCTCGATCCGAAATCAATAGGTGTTCCAAATTAGACAATTCAAGTTCAACGACAGTTCGTTCCAAATTGGAGTGGTTGGGGTATTCCATACTTCTAGCGATTGGATTTCACTGAAAACTCACCAAATGACTCCTCCCGCCATATTGTGATGTTGCCCAAGTTTGGGGCTCGATCCGAAATCAATAGATGTGAGAAATTGGACAATTCAAGTTCAACGGCAGTTCGTTCCTAATTGGAGTGGTTGGTGTATTCCATACTTCTAGCGATTGGATTTCACTCAAAACTCACCAAATTACTCCTCCCACCATATTATGGTGTTGCCCAAGTTTTGGGCTCGATCCGAAATCAATAGGTGTGAGAAATTGGACAATTCATGTTCAACGGCAGTTCGTTCCTAATTGGAGTGGTTGGTGTATTCCATACTTCTAGCGATTGGATTTCACTCAAAACTCGCCACATGACTTCTCCCGCCATATTATGATGTTGCCCAAGTTTTGGGCTCGATCCGAAATCAATAGGTGTTCCAAATTGGACAATTCAAGTTCAACGGCAGTTCGTTCCTAATTGGAGTGGTTGGGGTATTCCATACTTCTAGCGATTGGATTTCACTCAAAACTCACCAAATGACTCCTCCCATCATATTATGATGTTGCCCAAGTTTTGGGCTCGATCCGAAATCAATAGGTGTGAGAAATTGGACAATTCAAGTTCAACGGCAGTTCGTTCCTAATTGGAGTGGTTGGTGTATTCCATACTTCTACCGATTGGATTTCAATCAAAACTCACCAAATGACTCCTCCCACCATATTATGATGTGGCCCAAGTTTTGGGCTCGATCCGAACTCAATAGGTGTGAGAAATTGGACAATTTAAGTTCAATGGCAGTTCGTTCCTAATTGGAGTTGTTGGTGTATTCCGTACTTCTAGCGATTAGATTTCACTCAAAACTCACCAAATGACTCCTCCCACCATCTTATGATGTTGCCCAAGTTTTGGGCTCGATCCGAAATCAATAGGTGTGAGAAATTGGACAATTCAAGTTCAACGGCAGTGCGTTCCTAATTGGAGTGGTTGGTGTATCCCGTACTTCTAGCGATTGGATTTCACTCAAAACTCACCAAATGACTCCTCCCACCATATTATGAAGTTGCCCAAGTTTTGGGCTCGATCCGAAATCAATAGGTGTGAGAAATTGGACAATTCAAGTTCAACGAAAGTTCGTTCCTAATTGGGGTGGTTGGTGTATTCCATACTTCTAGCGAATGGATGTCACTCAAAACTCACTAAATGACTCCTCCCACCATACTATGACGTTGCCCAAGTTTTGGTCTCGATCCGGAATCAATAGGTGTTCCAAATTGGACAATTCAAGTTCAACGGCAGTTCGTTCCTAATTGGAGTGGTTGGTGTATTCCATACTTCTAGCGATTGGATTTCACTCAAAACTCACCAAATGACTCCTCCCACCATATTATGATGTTGCCCAAGTTTTGGGCTCGATCCGAACTCAATAGGTGTGAGAAATTGGACAATTTAAGTTCAACGGTAATTCGTTCCTAATTGGAGTTGTTGGTGTATTCCATACTTCTAGCGATTGGATTTCACTCAAAACTCACCAAATGACTCCTCCCACCATATTATGATGTTGCACAAGTTTGGGGTTCCATCCGAAATCAATAGGTGTGAGAAATTGGACAATTCAAGTTCAACGGCAGTTCGTTCCGAATTGGAGTGGTTGGTGTATTCCGTACTTCTAGCGATTGGATTTCACTCAAAACTCACCAAATGAGTCCTCCCACCATATTATGATGTTGCCCAAGTTTTGGGCTCGATCTGAAGTCAGTAGGTGTGAGAAATTGGACAATTCAAGTTCAACGGCAGTTCGTTCCTAATTGGAGTGGTTGGTGTATTCCATACTTCTAGCGATTGGATTTCACTCAAAACTCACCAAATGACTCCTCCCATCATATTATGATGTTAGCCAAGTTTTGGGCTCGATCCGAAATCAATAGGTGTGAGAAATTGGACAATTCAAGTTCAACGGCAGTTCGTTCCTAATTGGAGTGGTTGGTGTATTCCATACTTCTAGCGATTGGATTTCACTCAAAACTCACCAAATGACTCCTCCCACCATATTACGATGTTGCCCAAGTTTTGGCCTCGATCCGAAATCAATAGGTGTGAGAAATTGGACAATTCAAGTACAACGGCAGTTCGTTCCTAATTGGAGTGGTTGGTGTATTCCATACTTCTAGCGATTGGATTTCACTCAAAACTCACTAAATGACTTCTCCCACCATATTATGATGTTGCCCAAGTTTTGGTCTCGATCCGAAATCAATAGGTGTTCCAAATTGGACAATTCAAGTTCAACGGCAGTTCGTTCCTAATTGGAGTGGTTGGTGTATTCCATACTTCTAGCGATTGGATTTCACTGAAAACTCACCAAATGACTCCTCCCACCATATTATGATGTTGCCCAAGTTTTGGGCTCGATCCGAACTCAATAGGTGTGAGAAATTGGACAATTTAAGTTCAATGACAGTTCGTTCCTAATTGGAGTTGTTGGTGTACTCCGTACTTCTAGCGATTGGATTTCACTCAAAACTCACCAAATGACTCCTCCCACCATATTATGATGTTGCCCAAGTTTTGGGCTCGATCCAAAATCAATAGGTGTGAGAAATTGGACAATTCAAGTTCAACGGCAGTTCTTTCCTAATTGGAGTGGTTGGTGTATTCTGTACTTCTAGCGATTGGATTTCACTCAAAACTCACCAAATGACTCCTCCCACCATATTATGATGTTGCCCAAGTTTTGGGCTTGATCCGAAATCAATAGGTGTGAGAAATTGGACAATTCAAGTTCAACGACAGTTCGTTCCTAATTGGGGTGGTTGGTGTATTCCATACTTCTAGCGATTGGATTTCACTGAAAACTCACCAAATGACTCCTCCCACCATATTATGATGTTGCCCAAGTTTTGGGCTCGATCTGAAATCAATAGGTGTGAGAAATTGGACAACTCAAGTTCAACGGCAGGTCGTTCCTAATTGGAGTGGTTGGTGTATTCCATACTTCTAGCGATTGGATTTCACTCAAAACTCACCAAATGACTCCTCCCACCATATTATGATGTTGCCCAAGTTTTGGGCTCGATCCGAAATCAATAGGTGTGAGAAATTGGACAATTCAAGTTCAACGGCAATTCGTTCCTAATTGGAGTGGTTGGTGTATTCCATACTTCTAGCGATTGGATTTCACTCAAAACTCACCAAATGACTCCTCCCACCATATTATGATGTTGACCAAGTTTTGGGCTCGATCCGAAATCAATAGGTGTTCCAAATTGGACAATTCAAGTTCAACGACAGTTTGTTCCTAATTGGAGTGGTTGGTGTATTCCATACTCCTAGCGATTGGATTTCACTCAAAACCCACCAAATCACTCCTCCCACCATATTATGATGTCGCCCAAGCTTTGGGCTCGATCCGAAATCAATAGGTGTTCCAAATTGGACAATTCAAGTTCAACGGCAATAACTTCCTAACTGGAGTGGTTGGTGTATTCCATACTTCTAGCGATTGGATTTCACTCAAAACTCACCAAATGACTCCTCCCAACGTATTATGATGTTGCCCAAGTTTTGGGCTCGATCCGGAATCAATAGGGGTGAGAAATTGGTCAATTCAATTTCAACGACAGTTCATTCCTAATTGGAGTGGTTGGTGTATTCCATACTTCTAGCGATTGGATTTCACTCAAAACTCACCAAATGACTCCTCCCACCATATTATGATGTCGCCCAAGCTTTGGGCTCGATCCGAAATCAATAGGTGTTCCAAATTGGACAATTGAAGTTCAACGACAGTTCGTTCCAAATTGGAGTGGTTGGTGTATTCCACACTTATAGCAACTGGATTTCACTCAAAACTCACCAAATGACTCCTCCCACTGTATTATGATGTTGCACAAGTTTGGGGTTTGATCCGAAATCAATAGGTGTGAGAAATTGGACAATTCAAGTTCAACGGCAGTTCGTTCCGAATTGGAGTGGTTGGTGTATTCCATACTTCTAGCGATTTGATTTCACTAAAAACTCACCAAATGACTCCTCCCACCATATTATGATGTTGCCCAACTTTGGGGCTTGATCCGAAATCAATAGGTGTGAGAAATTGGACAATTTAAGTTCAACGACAGTTCGTTCCTAATTGGAGTGGTTGGTGTATTCCATACTACTAGCTATTGGATATCACTCAAAACTCACCAAACGACTCCTCCAACCATATTATGATGTTGCCCAAGTTTTGGGCTCAATCCGAAATCAATAGGTGTTCCAAATTGGACAATTCAAGTTCAACGGCAGTTCGTTCCTAATTGGAGTGGTTGGTGTATTCCATACTTCTAAAGATTGGATTTCACTCAAAACTCACCAAATGACTCCTCCCTACATATTATAATGTTGCCCAAGTTTTGGGCTCGACCCGAAATCAATAGGTGTGAGAAATTAGACAATTCAACTTCAACGGTAGTTCGTTCCTAATTGGAGTGGTTGGTGTATTCCATACTTCTAGAGATTGGATTTCACTCAAAACTCACCAAATGACTCCTCCCACCATATTATGATGTTGCCAAAGTTTGGGGATCAATCCGAAATCAATAGGTGTGAGAAATTGGACAATTCAAGTACAACGGCAGTTCGTTCCTAATTGGAGTGGTTGGTGTATTCCATACTTCTAGCGATTGGATTTCACTCAAAACTCACCAAATGACTCCTCCCACCATATTATGATGTTGCCCAAGTTTTGGGCTCGATCCGAAATCAATAGGTGTGAGAAATTGGACAATTCAAGTTCAACGGCTGTTCGTTCCTAATTGGAGTGGTTGGTGTATTCCATACTTCTAGCGATTGGATTTCACTGAAAACTCACCAAATGACTCCTCCCACCATATTATCATGTTCCCCAGGTTTTGGGCTCGATCTGAAATCAATAGGATTGAGAAATTGGACAATTCAAGTTCAACGGCAGTTCGTTCCTAATTGGAGTGGTTGGTGTATTCCATACTTCTGGCGATTGGATTTCACTCAAAACTCACTAAATGACTCCTCCCACCATATTACGATGTTCTCCAAGTTTTGGTCTCGATCCGAAATCAATAGGTGTGAGAAATTGGACAATTCAAGTTCAACGGCAGTTCGTTCCTAATTGGAGTGGTTGGTGTATTCCATACTTCTAGCGATTGGATTTCACTCAAAACTCACCAAATGGCTCCTCCCACCATATTATCATGTTGCCCAAGTTTTGGGCTCGAACCGAAATCAATAGGTGTGAGAAATTGGAGAATTCAAGTTCAAAGGCAGTTCGTTCGAAATTGGAGTGGTTGGGGTAATTCATAGTTCTGGCGATTGGATTTCACTCAAAACATACCAAATGACTCCTCCCACCATATTATGATGTTGCCGAAGTTTTGGGCTCGAACCGAAATCAATAGGTGTGAGAAATTGGACAATTCAAGTTCAAAGGCAGTTCGTTCGAAATTGGAGTGGTTGGGGTAATTCATAGTTCTGGCGATTGGATTTCACTCAAAACATACCAAATGACTCCTCCCACCATATTATGATGTTGCCGAAGTTTTGGGCTCGATCCGAAATCAATCGGTGTGAGAAATTGGACAATTCAAGTTCAACGGCAGTTCGTTCCTAATTGGAGTAGTTGGTGTATTCCATACTTCAAGCGATTGGATTTCACTAAAAAGTCACCAAATGACTCCTCCCAGCATATTATGGTGTTGCCCAAGTTTGGGGCTCGATCCTAAATCAATAGGTGTGAGAAATTGGACAATTCAAGTTCAACGGCAATACATTCCTAATTGGAGTGGTTGGTGTATTCCATACTTCTTGCGATTGGATTTTGACTCAAAACTCACCAAATGACTCCACCCACCATATTATGATGTTGCCCAAGTTTTGGGCACGATCCGAAATCTATAGGTGTGAGAAATTGGACAATTCAAGTTCAACGACAGTACGTTCGTAACTGCAGTGGTTTTTGTATTCCATACTTCTAGCGGTTGGATTTCACTCAAAACTCACCAAATGACTCCTCCCACCATATTATGATGTTGCCCAAGTTTTGGGCTCGATCCGAAATCAATAGGTGTAAGAAATTGGACAATTCAAGTTCAAAGGCAGTTCGTTCCAAATTGGAACGGTTGGGGTAATTCATAGTTCTGGCGATTGGATTTCACTCAAAACACCCCAAATGACTCCTCCCACCATATTATTATGTTGCCCAAGTTTGGGGCCCGATCTGAAATCATTAGGTGGGTGAAATTCGACAATTCAAGTTCAACGGCAGTTCGTTCCTAATTGGAGTGGTTGGTGTATTCGATACTTCTAGCGATTGGATTTCACTCAAAACTCACCAAATGACTCCTCCCACCATATTATCATGTTCCCCAAGTTTTGGGCTCGATCCGAAATCAATATGTTTGAGAAATTGGACAATTCAAGTTGAACGGCAGTTCGTTCATAATTGGAGTGGTTGGTTTATTACATACTTCTAGGGATTGGATTTCACTCAAAACTCAACAAATGACTCCTCCCACCATATTCTGTTGTTGCCCAAGTTTTTGGCTCGATTCGAAATCAATAGGTTTAAGAAATTGGAAAATTCAAGTTCAACGGCAGTTCGTTCCCAATTGGAGTGGTTGGTGTATTCCACACTTCTAGCGATTGGATTTCACTCAAAACTCACCAAATGACACCTCCCAGCATATTATGATGTTGCCCAAGTTTTGGGCTCGGTCCGAAATCAACAGATGTAAGAAATTGGACAACTCAAGTTCAAAGGCAATTCGTTCCAAATTGGAGTGGTTGGGGTAATTCATAGTTCTGGCGATTGGATTTCAATCAAAACACACCAAATGACTCCTCCCACCATATTATGATGTTGCCCAAGTTTGGGGCTGGATCCGAACTCAGTAGGTGTAAGAAATTGAACAATTCAAGTTCAACGGCAGTTCGTTCCTAATTGGAGTGGTTGCTGTATTCCATACTTCTAGTGATTGGATTTCACTCAAAACTCACCAAATGACTCCTCCCACCGTAGTATAATGTTGCCCAAGTTTTGGGCTCGATCTGAAATCAATAGGTGTGAGAAATTGGACAATTCAAGTTCAACGGCTGTTCGTTCCTAATTGGAGTGGTTGGTGTATTCCATACTTCTAGCGATTGGATTTCACTCAAAACTCACCAAATGACTCCTCCCCCCATATTATGATGTTGCACAAGTTTGGGGTTCCATCCGAAATCAATAGGTGTGAGAAATTGGACATTTCAAGTTCAACGGCAGTTCGTTCCTAATTGGAGTGGTTGCTGTATTCCACACTTCTAGCGATTGGATTTCACTCCAAACTCACCAAAGGACTCCTCCCACCATATTATGAAGTTGCCCAAGTTTTGGGCTCGATCCGAAATCAATAGGTGTGAGAAATTGGACAATTCAAGTTCCACGGCAGTTCGCTCCTAATTGGAGTGGTTGGTGTATTCCATACTTCTAGCGATTGGATTTCACTCAAAACTCACCAAATGACTCCTCCCACCATATTATGACATTTCCCAAGTTCGGGGCTCGATCCGAAATCAATAGGTGAAAGAAATTGGACAATTCAAGTTCAACGGCAGTTCGTTCCTAATTGGAGTAGTTGGTGTATTCCATATTTCTAGCGATTGGATTTCACCCAAAACTCACCAAATGACCCCTCCCACCATATTATCATGTTGCCCAATTTTTGGGCTCGATCCGAAATCAAGAGGTGTGAGAAATTGGACAATTCAAGTTCAACAGCAGTTCGTTCCTAAGTGGAGTGGTTGGTGTATTCCATACTTCTAGCTAATGGATTTCACTCAAAACTCACAAAATGACTCCTCCCACCATATTATGATGTTGCCCAAGTTTTGGGCTCGATCCGAAATCAATGGGTGTGAGAAATTGGACAATTCAAGTTCAACGGCAGTTCGTTCCTAATTGTAGTGGTTGGTGTATTCCATACTTCTAGCTGATGGATTTCACTCAAAACTCACAAAATGACTCCTCCCACCATATTATTGTAAAAAAAAAAAAACTTAAAAATTTAAATTAAAATAAATAAAAAAATTTGGCATTGTTCTAGCATGATATGATTAAAACCTTCTTTACACTTGCCATTTGTTTCATAATTTTCCAATTAAAGGATTTGCATGACCCAAAGAATTGTATCAAGCATAAATTAGACTTATATAACCATATAATGTGAGCTTTTGAGCCTTGTGCTTCATTTCATGAGTGTTATACACATACTCTTATTTTCTTGTCATCAAAGTTGTTGTTTGATCTCATTATTCATTGATTTGGTTGAACACTTAAAAGTCATTCATTCTTATGCAATTTGATTTCATGACATTTAAGAAGTGATATTAAGGCCCTCTTTGGATCGTTTGTGCTTTTCAAGCTAACCTTATGCATGCTTAAGCATGATTTTCCATTGTTAACCATTTTGAGCCTACATGTAAACCTTTTCTTTCATTTTACCAATTATATTTTCTCGCCTTAGCCCGAAAAATAAATATTTTACCTTTCTAAGGAACTCATGAGCTCTAATTCGGATGTGTTTTTCATGCTAAGTTTGGGATGGGATATTACATAAAAAAATAAAAATAAAAAAATAAAAACTTCACTCAATTGGTGAAAGAAAAAAAAAAAAAAAAGTTGTGATTAAGTGGTGGTTGATTAAAAATTCATTTTTGGGCCTTCAAAATAAATTGGCATTTGGAAAGGAGTATGAATCATTGTAAATGAAGGTATAAGGAGTTTTGATCATGTAAAAGAAAAAATCTAATCATGATGATTCGAAGTCTTGTAAACTATTATTTTATGCTCTTACATTTTGAGTTCCTTGGACTTTGTATTATCCATACCTTTCATTTCTTACTCACCTTACACCATTGACCCCATTACAACCTATAATAAAGACCTAAATTGATCTTAAATGTCATATGGTTGAATTGCATGCATTTTCTTACTTTTAAGTGTTTGGCATCCTTCTTGAGATCATATTAATGCAAGTTCTTCATCTTCCTATTTTTGAGTTAAGTCCCTTATGATTTAACTCTAATCTCATGTTTATAACTGAGTGTTGCATTGTAGCCCTCTTCTGAGTGATTCATTTGTGAGAGGACAACTTTGGTGAGATTTGAAGTTGCATTTGTGTTTGGTATGATTTTTGAAATTGTGTGAAAACTAAGATTGGGGAATTTGTTGCATTTGGCTATCACACTACTACACTTTGAGAATGTTGTGTTTTGAACTTTGCCGCCTTGTAAATAATGTCTAAAATTGAGTTTTTATTGTTAAAACTTTTGAGTCATGTGCATGAGTCATTTCTCTTCAGAAAATGTTCGGAATGATTGTTTTGAGTTTTTATTTATTTATTTATTTATTTATTTATTTTTTGTTTTTGTAATTATTTTTGTTTTGGTTTTTGTTTTTTTCTTTTATTTTGCTTAAGGACTAACAAATCTAATAAGTTTTCTAACTACTTTGTTTTGTAGAATTAGTCAAGCGTTTGTGGGTATCGTTTCTGTTAAACCCTCAGGAGACACAACTCCTCCTACTAGGGATGCCTAGAGGTTTAAAGGTTTGTTGCATGTGCTCAATGCAATCGAGTTACCCGCGGAAGTGGTTTAGTTAACTTCTTGTTTTGTTTTTAACTTTGTTCTGTGTTGTTTTGCTCGAGGACTAGCAAAATCTAGGTTTGGGGGTATTTGATCGGTTCATAATTGTATATCATTTCGTACCCTTCTAGCTTATGATTTGGTTATGTTTTTGAGTTAAACTTGTGCTTTTAATCCTTTTTGTGTTTATCTTTCAGTTCATTGAGCTTTAGGTAACAATGATGGCTTTGGATAGGAAATGATGCAATCCATGCATGTTAAGGCCTGATTTGGGTGAATGGAAGAAGAGCTTAAAGACAAACTAAGTTGGGCCACACTTCTTGTCAGTCCAGTTTCGTAAGTCACCTTGCAGGTCTCATTTCAGCAATCTGCACAACTCGGATGAGGAGACATTCTTCATAGAGGTTGTTCCATTGGGTGTCTAGTATAACATATCCAAAATGCAGCCCAATTGAACATATGTGGAGTCCTTAGCCCGTCCAACACTGAACCATGCTCAGGAGGCTTTGCAGCTGCCAGCTTTGAGCCTTGTCTCCTCCTTTAAGCCATGTGCCTCACCCATGCTGCAACTGACTTTGGATCCAACATAATGAGTGAAGTGGGGAGGTATTCCAGCTATGAAAGTCTAAAGGAGCAAGTTGGTACATGCTGGAGCTATTAAAGAGAAAGCATGTGCATGCATGTAAAGCATAAATGAAATGAAGTCAATTACAGTCTCTGTTCGGCAGCCAAATTACAAGGCCCAAAACGCACACTTCTACTGCTCCGATGGGAATACTTTCTTCATAGAAGTTGTTCCAATGGGTGTCTAGTATAACATATCCAAATTTCAGCCCAATTGGATACATATTGAAAGCTCAGGCCTTCCTACACCAAACCTGGTGCAGAAGAACCGTTTTTTCCAACAAAGGTGAAGAAAACCCACATGGGTTGGCAGCAAAAGGCAGCCACAAATTGAACACCTTTGATAATCCCATGTGAAGAAAGCTTGGAGTGCAGCAAAAGAAGTATGGGATGGAATTGATTCCAACCACACTAACATACACAAGATGAGGTGGGAGTTATGGGTTGTATTAAAGAAGGAATGGTGGTGTTGAATTTCATCATGTTGTTCCTCCCTCTTAGCCCTATAAATAGAGAAGCCTTCAAGCTTCAAAACACACCCCAAGGGGGGGAGCTCTCAAACACTTCTCTAGAGCTCCCTTCCCTTCTCTCCCTCAAATTCTCTTAGTTTCCTTTCAAGTTGTCAATTGTTGTAACAAAATGATTTTACTAAATTTTCCTTCAAGTTTTCTTATTAGTTCCACTTTACTTTTATTTGTAATGTACATTATTTCTTAAGTATTCAAGTTTAATTAGTTTCCAAGTTTCAATTATGGTTTTTGTTCTTATTCATTATGCTTATAAGTTAATATGCTAGTTTGAATGATTGATCACCATTTAGGCTTGCATGTTAGCTATCTTGGTTTGAATTAAGAGTAGACACCATGCTTTAATTCGAATATGAATAGGAAGAGTATGTATGGACATTCGACAACAGGGATTAGATACATGCATGGTTGTTTAAATTGTTCTTCTATGCTTAATGGGTTCCTAATGCTTCATTTTAGGTTAGACAACAAATGATCAAATTAGGGAATTAGGAACACAAGGTTATGACCAAACAGAATGGCTTAATCATACTTTAGCTAGAATCAATCCGTTAATCTAGTTGAACTTGGGAACTTATCTACTTGAGTTATTTTCTTTTCTTTCTTTCTTGTTTTCTTTCTTTTCTTTCTTGTTCTTCTGTTTTGTGTAGGAAAACTGAATTGGATTATTCAATCACCAATCCCTGTGGAATCGACCTCGCACTTACATATGTTACCGAACGACTCGTGCACTTGCGAGTATCACAAGTTGAAGATGCAGCTGAATCCATTTTGGTGCAGCTGAATCGACGCAAGGTGTATTCCATACTTCTAGCGATTGGATTTCACTCAAAACCCACCAAATGACTCCTCCCACCATATTATGATGTTGCATAAGTTTGGGGCCCGATCCGAAATCAATAGGTGTGAGAAATTGGACAATTCAAGTTCAACGGCAGTTTGTTCCTAATTGGAGTGGTTGGTGTACTCCATACTTCTAGCGATTG
The DNA here is from genome assembly GCF_965620075.1 of Prunus avium. Lineage (NCBI taxonomy): Eukaryota > Viridiplantae > Streptophyta > Magnoliopsida > Rosales > Rosaceae > Prunus > Prunus avium. The sequence goes on along the minus strand of NC_142291.1, from coordinate 19,434,064 downwards.
GATTTCACTCAAAACTCACCAAATGACTCCTCCCACCATATTATGATGTTGCCCAAGTTTTGGGCTCGATCTGATATCAATGGTGTGAGAAATTAGACAACTCAAGTTCAAGGCAGTTCGTTCCTAATTGGAGTGGTTGGTGCATTCCATACTTCTAGCGATTGGATTTCACTCAAAACTCACCAAAGGACTCCTCCCACCATATTATGATGTTGCCCAAGTTTTGGGCTCTATTCGAAATCAATAGTTGTGAGAAATTGGACAATTCAAGTTCAACGGCAGTTCGTTCCTAATTGGAGTGGTTGCTGTATTCCATACTTCAAGCGATTGGATTTCATTCAAAACTCACCAAATGACTCCTCCCACATTATTACGATGTTGCCCAAGTTTGGGACTCGAGCCGAAATCAATAGGTGTGAGAAATTGGACAATTCAAGTTCAACAGCAGTTCATTCCTAATTGGAGTGGTTGGTGTATTCCATACTTCTAGCGATTGGATTTCACTCAAAACTCACCAAATGACTCCTCCCACCATATTATGATGTTGCCCAAGTTTTGGGCTCGATCCGAAATCAATAGGTGTTCCAAATTGGACAATTCAAGTTCCGCGGCAGTTCGTTCCTAATTGGAGTGGTTGGTGTATTCCATACTTCTAAAGATTGGATTTCACTCAAAACACACCAAATGACTCCTCCCACCATATTATGTTGTTGCCCAAGTTTGGGGCTCGATCCGAAATCAATAGGTGTGCGAAATTGGACAATTCAAGTTCAACGGCAGTTCGTTCCTAATTGCAGTTGTTGGTGTATTCCACACTTCTAGCAATTGGATTTCACTCAAAACCCACCAAATGACTCCTCCCACCATATTATGAATCACCAAATGACTCCTCCCACCATATTATGATGTTGCCCAAGTTTTGGGCCCTATCCGAAATCAATAGGTGTGAGAAATTGGACAATTCAAGTTCAACGGCAGTTCCTTCCTAATTGGAATGGTTGGTGTATTCCATACTTCTAGCGATTTGATTTCATTCAAAACTCACCAAATTACTACTCCCACCGTATTATGATGTTGCCCATGTTTTGGGCACGATCCGAAATCAATAAGTGAAAGAAATTGGAAGATTCAAGTTCAACGGCAATTCGTTCCCAATTGGAGTGGTTGGTGTATTCCATACTTCTAAGGATTGGATTTCACTCAAAACTCACCAATTGACTCCTCCCACCATGTTATGATGTTGCCCAAGTTTTGAGCTCGATCCGAATTCAATAGGCGAAAGAAATTGGACAATTCATGTTCAACGGCAGTTCGTTCCTAATTGGAGTGGTTTGTGTATTCCATACTTCTAGCGATTGGATTTAAATCAAAACTCGCCAAATGACTCCTCCCACCACATTATGATGTTGCCCAAGTTTTCGTCTCGATACGAAATCAATAGGTGCATTCCATACTTCTAGCGATTGGATTTCACTCAAAATTCACCAAATGACTCCTCCCAGCATATTATGATGTTGCCCAAGTTTGGGCTCGATCCGAAATCAATAGGTGAAAGAAATTGCACAATTCAAGTTCAACGGTAGTTCGTTCCTAATGGGAGTGGTTGGTGTAATCCATACTTCTAGAGATTGAATTTCAATCAAAACTCACCAAATGACTCCTCCCACCATATTATGATCTTGCCCAAGTTTTGGGCTCGATCCGAAATTAATAGGTGTTCCAAATTGGACAATTCAAGTTCAACGGCAGTTCGTTCCTAATTGGAGTGGTTGGTGTATTCCATACTTCTAGCGATTGGATTTCACTCAAAACTCTCCAAATGACTCCTCCCACCATATTATGATGTTGCCCACGTTTGGGCCCGATCCGAAATCAATTGGTGTGAGAAATTGGACAATTCAAGTTCAACGGCAGTTCGTTCCAAATTGGAGTGGTTGGTGTATTCCATACTTCTAGCGATTGGATTTCACTCAAAACTCACCAAATGACTCCTCCCACCATATTATGATGTTGCCCAAGTTTGGGGTTCGATCCGAAATCAATAGGTGTGAGAAATTGGACAATTCAAGTTCAACGGCAGTTCATTCCTAATTGGAGTGGTTGGTGTATTCCATACTTCTAGCGATTGGATTTCACTCAAAACTCACCAAATGACTCCTCCCACCATATTATTATGTTACCCAAGTTTTGGGCTCGATCCGAAATCAATTGGTGTGAGAAATTGGACAATTCAAGTTCAACGGCAGTTCGTTCCTAATTTTAGTGGTTGGTGTATTCCCTACTTCTAGCGATTGGATTTCACCCAAAACTCACCAAGTGACTCCTCCCACCATATTACGATGTTGCCCAAGTTTTGGGCTCGATCCGAAATTAATAGGTGTGTGAAATTGGACAATTCAGGTTCAACGGCAGTTCGTTCCTAATTGGAGTGGATGGTGTATTCCATACTTCTAGCGATTGGATTTCACTCAAAACTCCCCAAATGACTCCTCCCACCATATTGTGATGTTGCCCAAGTTTTGGGCACGATCCGAAATCAATAGGTGTGAGAAATTGGACACTTCAAGTTCAACGGCAGTTCGTTCCTAATTGGAGTTGTTGGTGTATTCCATACTTCTAGCGATTGGATTTCACTCAAAACTCACCAAATGACTCCTCCCACCATATTATGATGTTCCCCAGGTTTTGGGCTCGATCCGAAATCAATAGGTGAAAGAAATTGGACAATTCAAGTTCGACGGCAGTTCGTTCCTAATTGGAGTGGTTGGTGTATTCCATACTTCTAGCGATTGGATTTCACTCAAAACTCACCAAATGACTACTCAAACCATATTATGATGTTGCCCAAGTTTTGGGCACGATCCGAAATCAATAGGTGAAAGAAATTGGAAAATTCAAGTTCAACGGCAGTTCGTTCCTAATTCGAGTGGTTGGTGTATTCCATACTTCTAGCAATTTGATTTCACTCAAAACTCAACAAATGGCTCCTCCCACCATATTATGATGTTGCCCAAGTTTTGGGCTCGATCCGAAATCAATAGGTGTTCCAAATTGCACAATTCAAGTTCAACGGCAGTTCGTTACTAATTGGAGTGGTTGGTGTATTCCGTACTTCTAGCGATTGGATTTCACTCAAAACTCACCAAATGAGTCCTCCCACCATATTATGATGTTGCCCAAGTTTTGGGCTCGATCTGAAGTCAATAGGTGTGAGAAATTGGACAATTCAAGTTCAACGGCAGTTCGTTCCTAATTGGAGTGGTTGGTGTATTCCATACTTCTAGCGATTGGATTTCACTCAAAACTCACCAAATGACTCCTCCCATCATATTATGATGTTAGCCAAGTTTTGGGCTCGATCCGAAATCAATAGGTGTGAGAAATTGGACAATTCAAGTTCAACGGCAGTTCGCTCCTAATTGGACTGGTTGGTGTACTCCACACTTCTAGCGATTGGATTTCACTCAAAACTCCCCAAATGACTCCTCCCACCATATTATGATGTTGCCCAAGTTTGGGGCTCGATCCGAACTCAATAGGTGTGAGAAATTGGACAATTTAAGTTCAATGACAGTTCGTTCCTAATTGGAGTTGTTGGTGTACTCCATGCTTCTAGTCATTGGATTTCACTCAAAACTCACCAAATGACTCCTCCCACCATATTATGATGTTGCCCAAGTTTTGGCCTCGATCCGAAATCAATAGGTGTGAGAAATTGGACAATTCAAGTACAACGGCAGTTCGTTCCTAATTGGAGTGGTTGGTGTATTCCATACTTCTTGCGATTGGATTTCACTCAAAACTCACTAAATGACTTCTCCCACCATATTATGATGTTGCCCAAGTTTTGGTCTCGATCCGAAATCAATAGGTGTTCCAAATTGGACAATTCAAGTTCAACGGCAGTTCGTTCCTAATTGGAGTGGTTGGTGTATTCCATACTTCTAGCGATTGGATTTCACTAAAAACTCACCAAATGACTCCTCCCACCATATTATGATGTTGCCCAAGTTTTGGGCTCGATCCGAACTCAATAGGTGTGAGAAATTGGACAATTTAAGTTCAATGACAGTTCGTTCCTAATTGGAGTTGTTGGTGTACTCCGTACTTCTAGCGATTGGATTTCACTCAAAACTCACCAAATGACTCCTCCCACCATATTATGATGTTGCCCAAGGTTTGGGCTCGATCCAAAATCAATAGGTGTGAGAAATTGGACAATTCAAGTTCAACGGCAGTTCTTTCCTAATTGGAGTGGTTGGTGTATTCCGTACTTCTAGCGATTGGATTTCACTCAAAACTCACCAAATGACTCCTCCCACCATATTATGATTTTGCCCAAGTTTTGGGCTTGATCCGAAATCAATAGGTGTGAGAAATTGGACAATTCAAGTTCAACGACAGTTCGTTCCTAATTGGGGTGGTTGGTGTATTCCATACTTCTAGCGATTGGATTTCACTGAAAACTCACCAAATGACTCCTCCCACCATATTATGATGTTGCCCAAGTTTTGTGCTCGATCTGAAATCAATAGGTGTGAGAAATTGGACAACTCAAGTTCAACGGCAGGTCGTTCCTAATTGGCGTGGTTGGTGTATTCCATACTTCTAGCGATTGGATTTCACTCAAAACTCACCAAATGACTCCTCCCACCATATTATGATGTTGCCCAAGTTTTGGGCTCGATCCGAAATCAATAGGCGTGAGAAATTGGACAATTCAAGTTCAACGGCAATTCGTTCCTAATTGGAGTGGTTGGTGTATTCCATACTTCTAGCGATTGGATTTCACTCAAAACTCACCAAATGACTCCTCCCACCATATTATGATGTTGACCAAGTTTTGGGCTCGATCCGAAATCAATACGTGTTCCAAATTGGACAATTCAAGTTCAACGACAGTTTGTTCCTAATTGGAGTGGTTGGTGTATTCCATACTCCTAGCGATTGGATTTCACTCAAAACCCACCAAATCACTCCTCCCACCATATTATGATGTCGCCCAAGCTTTGGGCTCGATCCGAAATCAATAGGTGTTCCAAATTGGCCAATTCAAGTTCAACGGCAGTTCGTTCCTAATTGGAGTGGTTGGTTTGTTCCATACTTCTAGCGATTGGATTTCACTCAAAACTCACCAAATGACTCCTCCCACCATATTATGATGTTGCCCAAGTTTTGGGCTCGATCCAAAATCAAAAGGTGTTCGAAATTGGACAATTCAATTTCAACTGCAGTTCGTTCCTAATTGGAGTGGTTGGTGTATTCCATACTTCCAGCGATTGGATTTCACTCAAAACTCACCAAATGACTCCTCCCACCATATTATGATGTTGCCCAAGTTTTGGGCTCAATCCGAAATCAATAGGTGTGGGAAATTGGACAATTCAAGTTCAACGGCAGTTTGTTCCTAATTGGAGTGGTTGGTGTATTCCATTACCCTAGCGATTGGATTTCACTCAAAACTCACCAAATGACTCCTCCCACCATATTATGATGTTGCCCAAGTTTTGGGCTAGATCCGAAATCAATAGGTGTGAGAAATTGGACAATTCAAGTTCAACGGCAGTTCGTTCCTAATTGGAGTGGTTGGTGTATTCCAAACTTCTAGCAATTGGATTTCACTCAAAACTCACCCAATGACTCCTCCCACCATATTATGATGTTGCCCAAGTTTTCGGCTCGATCCGAAATCAATAGGTGTGAGAAATTGGACAATTCAAGTTCAACGGCAGTTCGTTCCTAATTGGAGTGGTTGGTGTATTCTATACTTCTAGCGATTGGATATCACTCAAAACTCTCCAAATGACTCCTCCCACCATATTATGATGTTGCCCAAGTTTTGGGCTCGATCCGAAATCAATTGGTGTGGGAAATTGGACAATTCAAGTTCAACGGCAGTTCGTTCCTAATTGGAGTGGTTGGTGTATTCCATACTTCTAGCGATTGGATTTCACTCAACACCCACCAAATGACTACTCCCACCATATTATGATGTTGCCCAAGTTTTGGGCTCGATCCGAAATCAATAGGTGTGAGAAGTTGGACAATTCAACTTCAACGGCAGTTCGTTCCTAATTGGAGTGGTTGGTGTATTCCAAACTTCTAGGAATTGGATTTCACTCAAAACTCACCAAATGACTCCTCCCACCATATTATGATGTCGCCCAAGTTTTGGGCTCGATCCGAAATCAATAGGTGTGACAAATTGGACAATTCAATTTCAACGGCAGTTCGTTCCTAATTGGAGTGGTTGGTGTATTCCATGCTTCTAGTGATTGGATTTCACTCAAAACTCACCCAATGACTACTCCCACCATATTATGATGTTGCCCAAGTTTTGGGCTCAATCCGAAATCAATAGGTGTGAGAAATTGGACAATTCAAGTTCAACGGCAGTTCGTTCCTAATTGGAGTGGTTGGTGTATTCCATACTTCTAGCGATTGGGTTTCACTCAAAACTCAGCAAATTACTCCTCCCAACATATTATGATGTTGCCCAAGTTTGGGGCTCGACCCGAAATCAATAGGTGTGAGAATTTGGACAATTCAAGTTCAACGTCAGTTCGTTCCTAATTGGAGTGGTTGGTGTATTCCATAATTCTAGCGATTGGATTTCACTAAAAACTCACCAAATGACTCCTCCCACCATATTATGATGTTGCCCAAGTTTTGGGCTCGATCCGAAATCAATAGGTGTTCCAAATTGGACAATTCAAGTTTAACGGCAGTTCGTTCCTAATGGGAGTGGTTGGTGTATTCCATACTTCTAGCGATTGGATTTCACTCAAAACTCACCAAATGATTCCTCCCACCATATTATGATGTTGCCCAAGTTTTGGGCTCGATCCGAAATCAATAGGTGTCAGAAATTGGACAATTCAATTTCAACGGCAGTTCGTTCCTAATTTGAGTGGTTGGTGTATTCCATACTTCTAGTTATTGGATTTCACTCAAAACTCACCCAATGACTCCTCCCACCATATTATGATGTTGTCCAAGTTTTGGGCTCGATCCAAAATCAATAGGAGTGAGAAATTGGACAATTCAAGTTGAACGGCAGTTCGTTCCTAATTGGAGTGGTTGGTGTATTCCATACTTCAAGCGATTGGATTTCACTCAAAACTCACCAAAGGACTCCTCCCGCCATATTATGATGTTGCCCAAGTTTTGGGCTCGATCCGAAATCAATAGGTGTGAGAAATTGGACAATTCAAGTTCAACGGCAGTTCGTTCCTAATTGGAGTGGTTGGTGTATTCCGTACTTCTAGCGATTGGATTTCATTCAAAACTCACCAAATGACTCCTCCCACCATATTATGATGTTGCCCATGTTTTGGGCTCGATCTGAAATCAATAGGAGTGAGAAATTGGACAATTCAAGTTCAACGGCAGTTCGTTCCTAATTGGAGTGGTTGGTGTATTCCAAACTTCTAGCAATTGGATTTCACTCAAAACTCACCAAATGACTCCTCCCACCATATTATGATGTCGCCCAAGCTTTGGGCTCGATCCGAAATCAATAGGTGTGAGAAATTGGACAATTCAATTTCAACGGCAGTTCGTTCCTAATTGGAGTGGTTGGTGTATTCCATACTTCTAGTGATTGGATTTCACTCAAAACTCACCAAATGATTCCTCCCACCATATTATGATGTTGCCCAAGTGTTGGGCTCGATCCGAAATCAATAGGTGTGAGAAATTGGACAATTCAATTTTAACGGCAGTTCGTTCCTAATTTGAGTGGTTGGTGTATTCCATACTTCTAGTTATTGGATTTCACTCAAAACTCACCCAATGACTCCTCCCACCATATTATGATGTTGTCCAAGTTTTGGGCTCGATCCAAAATCAGTAGGAGTGAGAAATTGGACAATTCAAGTTGAACGGCAGTTCGTTCCTAATTGGAGTGGTTGGTGTATTCCATACTTCTAGCGATTGGATTTCACTCAAAACTCACCAAAGGACTCCTCCCGCCATATTATGATGTTGCCCAAGTTTTGGGTTCGATCCGAAATCAATAGGTGTGAGAAATTGGACAATTCAAGTTCAACGGCAGTTCGTTCCTAATTGGAGTGGTTGGTGTATTCCGTACTTCTAGCGATTGGATTTCACTCAGAACTCACCAAATGACTCCTCCCACCATATTATGATGTTGCCCAAGTTTTGGGCTCAATTCGAAATCAATAGGTGTTAGAAATTGGACAATTCAAGTTCAACGGCAGTTCGTTCCTAATTGGAGTGGTTGGTGTATTCCATACTTCTAGTGATTGGATTTCACTCAAAACTCACCCAATGACTCCTCCCACCATATTATGATGTTGCCCAAGTTTTGGGCACGATCCGAAATCAATAGGTGTGAGAAATTGGACAATTCAAGTTCAACGGCAGTTCGTTCCTAATTGGAGTGGTTGGTGTATTCCAAACTTCTAGCAATTGGATTTCACTCAAAACTCACCAAATGACTCCTCCCACCATATTATGATATCGCCCAAGTTTTGGACTAGATCCGAAATCAATAGGTGTGACAAATTGGACAATTCAATTTCAACGGCAGTTCGTTCCTAATTGGAGTGGTTGGTGTATTCCATACTTCTAGAGATTGGATTTCACTCAAAACACACCAAATGACTCCTCCCCCCATATTATGATGTTGCCCAAGTTTGGGGCCCGGTCCGAAATCAATAGGTGTGAGAAATTGGACAATTCAAGTTCAACGGCAGTTCGTTCCTATTTGGAGTGGTTGGTGTATTCCATACTTCTAGCGATTGGATTTCACTCAAAACTCACCAAATGACTCCTCCCACCATATTATGATCATGCCCAAGTTTTAGGCTCTATCCGAAATCAATAGGTGTGAGAAATTTGTCAATTCAATTTCAACGACAGTTCGTTCCTAATTGGAGTGGTTGGTGTAGTCCATAATTCTAAAGATTGGATTTCACTCAAAACTCACCAAATGAATCCTCCCACCATATTATGTTGTTGCCCAAGTTTTGGGCTCGATCCGAAATCAATAGGTGTGAGAAATTGGACAATTCAAGTTCAACGGCAGTTCATTCCTAATTGGAGTGGTTGGTCTATTCCATACTTCTAGCGATTGGATTTCACTCAAAACTCACCAAATGACTCCTCCCACCATATTATGATGTTGCCCAAGTTTTGGGCTCGATCCAAAATCAATAGGTGTTCCAAATTGGACAATTCAAGTTCAGCGGCAGTTCGTTCCTAATTGGAGTGGTTGGTGTATTCCATACTTCTAGCGATCGGATTTCACTCAAAACTCACCAAATGACTCCTCCCACCATATTACGATGTTGCCCAAGTTTGGGGCCTGGTCCGAAATCAATAGGTGTGAGACATTGGACAATTCAAGTTCAACGGCAGTTCGTTCCAATTTGGAGTGGTTGGTGTATTCCATACTTCTAGTGATTGGATTTCACTCAAAACTCACCAAATGACTCCTCCCACCGTATTATGATGTTGCCCAATTTTTGGGCTCAATTCGAAATCAATAGGTGTTAGAAATTGGACAATTCAAGTTCAACGGCAGTTCGTTCCTAATTGGAGTGGTTGGTGTATTCCATACTTCTAGTGATTGGATTTCACTCAAAACTCACCAAATGATTCCTCCCACCATATTATGATGTTGCCCAAGTGTTGGGCTCGATCCGAAATCAATAGGTGTGAGAAATTGGACAATTCAATTTTAACGGCAGTTCGTTCCTAATTTGAGTGGTTGGTGTATTCCATACTTCTAGTTATTGGATTTCACTCAAAACTCACCCAATGACTCCTCCCACCATATTATGATGTTGTCCAAGTTTTGGGCTCGATCCAAAATCAGTAGGAGTGAGAAATTGGACAATTCAAGTTGAACGGCAGTTCGTTCCTAATTGGAGTGGTTGGTGTATTCCATACTTCTAGCGATTGGATTTCACTCAAAACTCACCAAAGGACTCCTCCCGCCATATTATGATGTTGCCCAAGTTTTGGGTTCGATCCGAAATCAATAGGTGTGAGAAATTGGACAATTCAAGTTCAACGGCAGTTCGTTCCTAATTGGAGTGGTTGGTGTATTCCGTACTTCTAGCGATTGGATTTCACTCAGAACTCACCAAATGACTCCTCCCACCATATTATGATGTTGCCCAAGTTTTGGGCTCAATTCGAAATCAATAGGTGTTAGAAATTGGACAATTCAAGTTCAACGGCAGTTCGTTCCTAATTGGAGTGGTTGGTGTATTCCATACTTCTAGTGATTGGATTTCACTCAAAACTCACCCAATGACTCCTCCCACCATATTATGATGTTGCCCAAGTTTTGGGCACGATCCGAAATCAATAGGTGTGAGAAATTGGACAATTCAAGTTCAACGGCAGTTCGTTCCTAATTGGAGTGGTTGGTGTATTCCAAACTTCTAGCAATTGGATTTCACTCAAAACTCACCAAATGACTCCTCCCACCATATTATGATATCGCCCAAGTTTTGGACTAGATCCGAAATCAATAGGTGTGACAAATTGGACAATTCAATTTCAACGGCAGTTCGTTCCTAATTGGAGTGGTTGGTGTATTCCATACTTCTAGAGATTGGATTTCACTCAAAACACACCAAATGACTCCTCCCCCCATATTATGATGTTGCCCAAGTTTGGGGCCCGGTCCGAAATCAATAGGTGTGAGAAATTGGACAATTCAAGTTCAACGGCAGTTCGTTCCTATTTGGAGTGGTTGGTGTATTCCATACTTCTAGCGATTGGATTTCACTCAAAACTCACCAAATGACTCCTCCCACCATATTATGATCATGCCCAAGTTTTAGGCTCTATCCGAAATCAATAGGTGTGAGAAATTTGTCAATTCAATTTCAACGACAGTTCGTTCCTAATTGGAGTGGTTGGTGTAGTCCATAATTCTAAAGATTGGATTTCACTCAAAACTCACCAAATGAATCCTCCCACCATATTATGTTGTTGCCCAAGTTTTGGGCTCGATCCGAAATCAATAGGTGTGAGAAATTGGACAATTCAAGTTCAACGGCAGTTCATTCCTAATTGGAGTGGTTGGTCTATTCCATACTTCTAGCGATTGGATTTCACTCAAAACTCACCAAATGACTCCTCCCACCATATTATGATGTTGCCCAAGTTTTGGGCTCGATCCAAAATCAATAGGTGTTCCAAATTGGACAATTCAAGTTCAGCGGCAGTTCGTTCCTAATTGGAGTGGTTGGTGTATTCCATACTTCTAGCGATCGGATTTCACTCAAAACTCACCAAATGACTCCTCCCACCATATTACGATGTTGCCCAAGTTTGGGGCCTGGTCCGAAATCAATAGGTGTGAGACATTGGACAATTCAAGTTCAACGGCAGTTCGTTCCAATTTGGAGTGGTTGGTGTATTCCATACTTCTAGTGATTGGATTTCACTCAAAACTCACCAAATGACTCCTCCCACCGTATTATGATGTTGCCCAATTTTTGGGCTCGATCCGATATCTATAGGTGTGAGAAATTGGTCAATTCAATTTCAACGACAGTTCGTTCCTAATTGGAGTGGTTGGTGTATTCCATACTTCTAGCGATTGGATTTCACTCAAAACTCACCAAATGACTCCTCCCACCGTGTTATGATGTTGCCCAAGTTTTGGGCTCGATCCGAAATCAATAGGTGTGAGAAATTGGACAATTTAAGTTCAACGGCAGTTCGTTCCTAATAGGAGTGGTTGGTGTATTCCATACTTCTAGCGATTGGATTTCACTCAAAACTCACCAAATGACTCCTCCCACCGTATTATGATGTTGCCCAATTTTTGGGCTCGATCCGAAATCTAAAGGTGTGAGAAATTGGTCAATTCAATTTCAACGGCAGTTCGGTCCTAATTGGAGTGGTTGGTGTATTCCATACTTCTAGCGATTGGATTTCACTCAAAACTGACCAAATGACTCCTCCCACCGTATTATGATGTTGCCCAAGTTTTGGGCTCGATCCGGAATCAATAGGTGTGAGAAATTGGTCAATTCAATTTCAACGACAGTTCATTCCTAATTGGAGTGGTTGGTGTATTCCATACTTCTAGCGATTGGATTTCACTCAAAACTCACCAAATGACTCCTCCCAACGTATTATGATGTTGCCCAAGTTTTGGGCTCGATCCGGAATCAATAGGGGTGAGAAATTGGTCAATTCAATTTCAACGACAGTTCATTCCTAATTGGAGTGGTTGGTGTATTCCATACTTCTAGCGATTGGATTTCACTCAAAACTCACCAAATGACTCCTCCCACCGTAATATGATGTTGCCCAACTTTTGGGCTCGATCCGGAATCAATAGGTGTGAGAAATTGGTCAATTCAATTTCAATGACAGTTCATTCCTAATTGGAGTGGTTGGTGTATTCCACACTTCTAGAGATTGGATTTCACTCAAAACACACCAAACGACTCCTCCCACCATATTATGATGTTGCCCAAGTTTGGGGCCCGGTCCGAAATCAATAGGTGTGAGAAATTGGACAATTCAAGTTCAACGGCAGTTCGTTCCTAATTGGAGTGGTCGGTGTATTCCATACTTATAGCAATTGGATTTCACTCAAAAATGACCAAATGACTCCTGCCACCATATTATGATGTTGCCCAAGTTTTGGGCTCGATCCGAAATCAATAGGTGTTCCAAATTGGACAATTCAAATTCAACGGCAGTTCGTTCCTAATTGGAGTGGTTGGTGTATTCCATACTTCTAGCGATTGGATTTCACTCAAAACTCACCAAATGACTCCTCCCACCATATTATGATGTTGCCCAAGTTTTGGGCTCTATCCGAAATCAATAGGTGTTCCAAATTGGACAATTCAAGTTCAACGGCAGTTCGTTCCTAATTGGAGAGGTTGGTGTATTCCAAACTTCTAAAGATTGGATTTCACTCAAAACTCACCAAAGGACTCCTCCCACCATATTATGATGTTTCCCAAGTTTGGGGCTCGATCCGAAATCAATAGGTGTGAGAAATTGGACAATTCAAGTTCAACGACAATTCGTTCCTAATTGGAGTGGTTGGTGTATTCCATACTTCTAGAGATTGGATTTCACTCAAAATTCTCCAAATGACTCCTCCCACCATATTATGATGTTGCCCAAGTTTTGGGCTCGATCCGAAATCAATAGGTGTTCCAAATTAGACAATTCAAGTTGAACGGCAGTTCGTTCCTAATTGGAGTGGTTGGTGTCTTCCATACTTCTAGCGATTGGATTTCACTCAAAACGCACCAAATGACTCCTCCCACCATATTATGACGTTGCCCAAGTTTTGGGCTCGATCCGAAATCAATAGGTGTTCCAAATTGGACAATTCAAGTTCAACGGCAGTTCGTTACTAATTGGAGTGGTTGGTGTATTCCATACTTCTAGCGATTGGATTTAAATCAAAACTAACCAAATGACTCCTCCCACCATATTAGGAAGTTGCCCAAGTTTTCGTCTCGATACGAAATCAATAGGCGTTCCAAATTGGACAATTCAAGTTCAACGGCAGTTCGTTCCTAATTGGAGTGGTTGGTGTATTCCATACTTCTAGCGATTGGGTTTCACTCAAAACTCACCAAATGACTCCACCCTCCATATTATGATGTTGCCCAAGTTTTGGGCTCGATCCGAAATCAATAGGTGTTCCAAATTGGACAATTCAAGTTCAACGGCAGTACGTTCCTAATCGGAGTGGTCGGTAGATTCCACACTGATAGCAATTGGATTTCACTCAAAACCCACCAAATGACTCCTCCCACCATATTATGATGTTGCCCAAGTTTTGGGCTCGATCCGAAATCAATAGGCGTTCCAAATTGGACAATTCAAGTTCAACGGCAGTTCGTTCCTAATTGGAGTGGTTGGTGTATTCCATACTTCTAGCAATTGGATTTCACTCAAAACTCACCAAATGACTCCTCCCACCGTATTATGATGGTGCCCAAGTTTTGGGCTCGATCCGAAATCAATAGGTGTTCCAAATTGGACAATTCAAGTTCAACGGCAGTTCGTTCCTAATTGGAGAGGTTGGTGTATTCCATACTTCTAGCGATTGGATTTCACTCAAAACTCACCAAATGACTCCTCCCACCATATTATGATGTTGCCCAAGTTTGGGGCTCGATCCGAAATCAATAGGTGTGAGAAATTGGACAATTCGAGTTCAACGGCAGTTCGTTCCTAATTGGAGTGGTTGGTGTATTCCATACTTCTAGCGATTGGATTTCACTCAAAACTCACCAAATGGCTCCTCCCACCATATTATGATGTTGCCCAAGTTTTGGGCTCGATCCGGAATCAATAGGTGTTCCAAATTGGACAATTCAAGTTCAACGGCAGTACGTTCCTAATTGGAGTGGTTGGTGTATTCCATACTTCTAGCGATTGGATTTCACTCAAAACCCACCAAATGACTCCTCCCACCATATTATGACGTTGCCCAAGTTTTGGGCTCGATCCGAAATCAATAGGTGTTCCAATTTGGACTATTCAAGTTCAACGGCAGTTCGTTCCTAATTGGATTTGTTGGTGTATTCCATACTTCTAGCGATTGGATTTCAATCAAAACTCACCAAATGACTCCTCCCACCATATTATGATGTTGCCCAAGTTTTGGTCTCGATACGAAATCAATAGGCGTTCCAAATTGGACAATTCAAGTTCAACGGCAGTTCGTTCCTAATTGGAGTGGTTGGTGTATTCCATACTTCTAGCGATTGGGTTTCACTCAAAACTCACCAAATGACTCCACCCACCATATTATGATGTTGCCCAAGTTTTGGGCTCGATCCGAAATCAATAGCTGTTCCAAATTGGACAATTCAAGTTCAACGGCAGTACGTTCCTAATCGGAGTGGTCGGTGTATTCCACACTGATAGCAATTGGATTTCACTCAAAACTCACCAAATGACTCCTCCCAACACATTATGATGTTGCCCAAGTTTTGGGCTCGATCCGAAATCAATAGGCGTTCCAAATTGGACAATTGAAGTTCAACGGCAGTTCGTTCCTAATTGCAGTGGTTGGTGTATTCCATACTTCTAGCAATTGGATTTCACAAAAAACTCACCAAATGACTCCTCCCACCATATTATGATGTTGCCCAAGTTTTGGGCTCGATCCGAAATCAATAGGTGTTCCAAATTGGACAATTCAAGTTCAACGGCCGTTCGTTCCTAATTGGACGGGTTGGTGTATTCCACACTTCTAGCGATTGGATTTCACTCAAAACTCACCAAATGACTCCTCCCACCATATTATGATGTTGCCCAAGTTTGGGGCTCGATCCGAAATCAATAGGTGTGAGAAAATGGACAATTCGAGTTCAACGGCAGTTCGTTCCTAATTGGAGTGGTTGGTGTATTCCATACTTCTAGTGATTGGATTTCACTCAAAACTCACCAAATGGCTCCTCCCACCATATTATGATGTTGCCCAAGTTTTGGGCTCGATCTGAAATCAATAGGTGTTCCAAATTGCACAATTCAAGTTCAACGGCAGTTCGTTACTAATTGGAGTGGTTGGTGTCTTCCATACTTCTAGCGATTGGATTTCACTCAAAACTCACCAAATGACTCCTCCCACCATATTATGATGTTGCCCAAGTTTTGGGCTCGATCCGAAATCAATAGGTGTTCCAAATTGGACAATTCAAGTTCAACGGCAGTACGTTCCTAATTGGAGTGGTTGGTGTATTCCACACTTCTAGCGATTGGATTTCAATCAAAACTAACCAAATGACTCCTCCCACCATATTATGATGTTGCCCAAGTTTTGGTCTCGATACGAAATCAATAGGAGTTCCAAATTGGACAATTCAAGTTCAACGGCAGTTCGTTCCTAATTGGAGTGGTTGGTGTATTCCATACTTCTAGCGATTGGGTTTCACTCAAAACTCACCAAATCACTCCACCCACCATATTATGATGTTGCCCAAGTTTTGGGCTCGATCCGAAATCAATAGGTGTTCCAAATTGGACAATTCAAGTTCAACGGCAGTACGTTCCTAATTGGAGTGGTCGGTGTATTCCATACTTCTAGCAATTGGATTTCACTCAAAACTCACCAAATGACTCCTCCAACCATATTATGATGTTTCCCAAGTTTTGGGCTCGATCCGAAATCAATAGGTGTTCCAAATTGGACAATTCAAGTTCAACGGTAGTTCATTCCTAATTGGAGTGGTTGGTATATTCCATACTTCTACCGATTGGATTTCACTCAAAACTCACCAAATGACTCCTCCCACCATATTATGATGTTGCCCAAGTTTTGGGCTCAATCCGAAATCAATAGGTGTTTTAAATTGGACAATTCAAGTTCAACGGCAGTTCGTTCCTAATTGGAGAGGTTGGTATATTCCATACTTCTAGCGATTGGATTTCACTCAAAACTCGCCAAATGACTCCTCCCACCATATTATGATGTTGCCCAAGTTTTGGGCTCAATCCGAAATCAATAGGTGTTTTAAATTGGACAATTCAAGTTCAACGGCAGTTCGTTCCTAATTGGAGAGGTTGGTATATTCCATACTTCTAGCGATTGGATTTCACTCAAAACTCACCAAATGACTCCTCCCACCATATTATGATGTTGCACAAGTTTGGGGTTCCATCCGAAATTAATAGGTGTGAGAAATTGGACAATTCAAGTTCAACGGCAGTTCGTTCCTAATTGGAGTGGTTGGTGTATTCCATACTTCTAGCGATTGGATTTCACTCAAAACTCACCAAATGACTCCTCCCACCATATTATGATGTTGCCCAAGTTTTGGGCTCGATCCGAACTCAATAGGTGTGAGAAATTGGACAATTTAAGTTCAACGGCAGTTCGTTCCTAATTGGAGTGGTTGGTGTATTCCATACTTCTAGCGATTGGATTTCACTCAAAACACACCAAATGACTCCTCCCACCGTATTATGATGTTGCACAAGTTTGGGGTTCCATCCGAAATTAATAGGTGTGAGAAATTGGACAATTCAAGTTCAACGGCAGTTCGTTCCTAATTGGAGTGGTTGGTGTATTCATTACTTCTAGCGATTGGATTTCTCTCAAAACTCACCGAATGACTCCTCCCACCATATTATGATGTTGTCCAAGTTTTGGGCTCGATCCGAAATCAATAGGTGTTCCAAATTGGACAATTCATGTTCAACGGCAGTTCGTTCCTAACTGGAGTGGTTGGTGTATTCCACACTTCTAGCGATTGGATTTCACTCAAAACTCACCAAATGACTCCTCCCACCATATTATGATGTTGCCTAAGTTTTGGGCTCGATCCGAAATCAATAGGTGTTCCAAATTGGACAATTCAAGTTCAACAGCAGTTCGTTCCTAATTGGCGAGGTTGGTGTTATCCATACTTCGAGCGATTGGATTTCACTCAAAACTCGCCAAATGACTCCTCCCACCATGTTATGAAGTTGCCCAAGTTTTGGGCTCGATCCGAAATCAATAGTTGTGAGAAATTGGTCAATTAAATTTCAACGACTGTTCGTTCCTAATTGAAGTGGTTGGTGTATTCCATACTTCTAGCGATTGGATTTCACTCAAAACTCACCAAATGACTCCTCCCACCATATTATGATGTTGCCCAAGTTTTGGGCTCGATACGAAATCAATAGGTCTTCGAAATTGGACAATTCAAGTTCAACGGCAGTTCGTTCCTAATTGGAGTGGTTGGTGTATTCCATACTTCTAGCGATTGGATGTCACTCAAAACTCACCAAATGACTCCTCCCACCATATTATGATGTTGCCCAAGTTTTGGGCTCGATCCGAAATCAATAGGTGTTCCAAATTGGACAATTCAAGTTCAACGGCATTTCGTTCCTAATTGGAGTGCTTGGTGTATTCCATACTTCTAGCGATTGGATTTCACTCAAACCTCACCAAATGACTTCTCCCAACATATTATGATGTTGCACAAGTTTGGGGTTCGATCCGAAATCAATAGGTGTGAGAAATTGGACAATTCAAGTTCAACGACAGTTCGTTCCTAATTAGAGTGGTTGGTGTATTCCACCCTTCTAGCGATTGGATTTCACTCAAAACTCACCAAATGACTCCTCAAACCATATTATGATGTTGCCCAAGTTTTGGGCTCGATCCGAAATGAATAGGTGTTCCAAATTGGACAATTCAAGTTCAACGGCATTTCGTTCCTAATTGGAGTGGTTGGTGTATTCCATACTTCTAGCGATTGGATTTCACTCAAACCTCACCAAATGACTCCTCCCAACATATTATGATGTTGCACAAGTTTGGGGTTCGATCCGAAATCAATAGGGGTGAGAAATTGGACAATTCAAGTTCAACGGCAGTTCGTTCCTAATTGGAGTGGTTGGTGTATTCCGTACTTCTAGCGATTGGATTTCACTCAAAACTCACCAAATGACTCCTCCCACCATGTTATGATGTTGCCCAAGTTTTGGGCACGATCCGAATTCAATAGGTGTTCGAAATTGGACAATTCAAGTTCAACGACAGTTCGTTCCTAATTGGAGTGGTTGGTGTATTCCACCCTTCTAGCGATTGGATTTCACTTAAAACTCACCAAATGACTCCTCAAACTGTCTTTTGATGTTGCCCAAGTTTTGGGCTCGATCCGAAATCAATAGGTGTTCCGAATTGGACAATTCAAGTTCAACGGCAGTTCGTTCCTAATTGGAGTGGTTGGTGTATTCCATACTTCTAGCGATTGGATTTCACTCAAAACTCACCAAATGACTCCTCCCACCATATTATGATATTGCAAAAGTTTTGGGCTCGATCCGAAATCAATAGGTGTGAGAAATTGGACAATTCAAGTTCAACGGCAGTTCGTTCCTAATTGGAGTGGTTGGTGCATTTCATACTTCTAGCGATTGGATTTCACTCAAAACTCACCAAAAGACTCCTCCCACCGTATTATGATGTTGCCCAAGTTTTGGGGTCGATCCGAAATCAAAAGGTGTGAGAAATTGGAAAATTCAAGTTCAACGGCAGTTCGTTCCTAATTGGAGTGGTTGGTGTATTCCATACTTCTAGCGATTGGATTTCACTCAAAACTCACCAAATGACTCCGCCCACCATTTTATGATGTTGCACAAGTTTGGGGTTCCATCCGAAATCAATAGGTGTGAGAAATTAGACCATTCAAGTTCAACGGCAGTTCATTCCAAATTGGAGTGGTTGGTGTATTCCATACTTCTAGCGATTGGATTTCACTCAAAACTCACCAATTGACTCCTCCCAGCATATTACGATGTTGCCAAAGTTTGGGGCTCGATCCGAAATCAATAGGTGTGAGAAATTGGACAATTCAAGTTCAACGGCAGTTCGTTCCTAATTGGAGTGGTTGGTGTATTCCATACTTCTAGCGATTGGATTTCACTGAAAACTCACCAAATGGCTCCTCCCACCATATTATGATGTTGCCCAAGTTTTGGGCTCGATCCGAAATCAATAGGTGTGAGAAATTAGACCATTCAAGTTCAACGGCAGTTCATTCCAAATTGGAGTGGTTGGTGTATTCCATACTTCTAGCGATTTGATTTCACTCAAAACTCACCAAATGACTCCGCCCACCATTTTATGATGTTGCACAAGTTTGGGGTTCCATCCGAAATCAATAGGTGTGAGAAATTGGACAATTCAAGTTCAACGGCAGTTCGTTCCTAATTGGAGTGGTTGGTGTATTCCATACTTCTAGCGGTTGGATTTCACTCAAAAGTCACCAGTGTTTGGTGTATTCCATACTTCTAGCGATTGGATTTCACTCAAAACTCACAAAATGACTCCTCCCACCATATTATGATGTTGCACAAGTTTAGGGTTCCATCTGAAATCAATAGGTGTGAGAAATTGGACAATTCAAGTTCAACGGCAGTTCGTTCCTAATTGGAGTGTTTTGGTGTATTCCATACTTCTAGCGATTGGATTTCGTTCGAAACTCACCAAATGACTCCTCCCACCATATTATGATGTTGCCAAAGTTTTGGGCCCGATCCGTAATCAACAGTTGTCCGAAATTGGACAATTCAAGTTCAACGGCAGTTCGTTCCTCATTGGAGTGGTTGGTGTATTCCATACTTCTAGCGATTGGATTTCACTCAAAACTCACCAAATGACTCCTCCCACCATATTATGATATTGCCCAAGTTTTGGGCTCGATCCGAAGTCAATAGGTGTGAGAAATTGGACAATTCAAGTTCAACGGCAGTTCGTTCCTAATTGGTGTGGTTGGTGTATTCCATACTTCTAGCGATTGGATTTCACTCAAAACTCACCAAATGACTACTCCCACCATATTATGATGTTGCCCAAGTTTTGGGCTCGATCCGAAATCAATAGGTGTGAGAAATTGGACAATTCAAGTTCAACGGCAGTTCGTTCCTAATTGGAGTGGTTGGTGTATTCCATACTTCTAGCGATTGTATTTCACTCAAAACTCACCAAATGGCTCCTCCCACCATATTACGATGTTGCCCAAGTTTTGGGCTCGATCCGAAATCAATAGGTGTTCCAAATTGGACAATTCAAGTTCAACGGCAGTTCGTTCCTAATTGGAGTGGTTGGTGTATTCCATACTTCTAGATATTGGATTTCACTCAAAACTCACCAAATGACTCCTCCCATCATATTATGATGTTACACAAGTTTGGGGTTCCATCCGAAATCAATAGGTGTGAGAAATTGGACAATTCAAGTTCAACGGCACTTCGTTCCTAATTGGAGTGGTTGGTGTGTTCCATACTTCTAGCGATTGGATTTCACTCAAAACTCACCAAATGACGCCTCCCAACATATTATGATGTTGCCCAAGTTTTGGGCTCGATCCGAAATCAATAGGTGTGAGAAATTGGACAATTCATGTTCAACGGCAGTTCGTTCCTAATTGGAGTGGTTGGTGTATTCCATACATCTAGCGATTGGATTTCACTAAAAACTCACCAAATGACTCCTCCCACCATATTATGATGTTGCCCAAGTTTTGGGCTCGATCCGAAATCAAGAGGTGTTCCAAATTGGACAATTCAAGTTCAACGGCAGTTCGTTCCGAATTGGAGTGGTTGGTGTATTCCATAGTTCTAGCGATTGGATTTCACACAAAACTCACCAAATGACTCCTCCCACCATATTATGATGTTGCCCAAGTTTTGGGCCCGATCCGAAATCAATAGGTGTGAGAAATTGGACAATTCAAGTTCAACGGCAGTTCGTTCCTCATTGGAGTGGTTGGTGTATTCCATACTTCTAGCGATTGGATTTCACTCAAAACTCACCAAATGACTCCTCCCACCATATTATGATGTTGCCCAAGTTTTCGGCTCGATCCGAAATCAATAGGTCTGAGAAATTGGATAATTCAATTTCAACGGCAGTTCGTTCCTAATTGGAGTGGTTGGTGTATTTCAAACTTCTAGCGATTGGATTTCACTCAAAACTCACCAAATGACTCCTCCCACCATATTATGATATTGCCTAAGTTTGGGGCTCGATCCGAAATCAATAGGTGTGAGAAATTGGACAATTCAAATACAACGGCAGTTCGTTCGTAATTGGAGTGGCTGGTGTATTCCATACTTCTAGAGATTGGATTTCACTCAAAACTCACCAAATGACTCCTCCCATCATATTATGATGTTACACAAGTTTGGGGTTCCATCCGAAATCAATAGGTGTGAGAAATTGGACAATTCAAGTTCAACGGCACTTCGTTCCTAATTGGAGTGGTTGGTGTGTTCCATACTTCTAGCGATTGGATTTCACTCAAAACTCACCAAATGACGCCTCCCAACATATTATGATGTTGCCCAAGTTTTGGGCTCGATCCGAAATCAATAGGTGTGAGAAATTGGACAATTCATGTTCAACGGCAGTTCGTTCCTAATTGGAGTGGTTGGTGTATTCCATACTTCTAGCGATTGGATTTCACTAAAAACTCACCAAATGACTCCTCCCACCATATTATGATGTTGCCCAAGTTTTGGGCTCGATCCGAAATCAAGAGGTGTTCCAAATTGGACAATTCAAGTTCAACGGCAGTTCGTTCCGAATTGGAGTGGTTGGTGTATTCCATAGTTCTAGCGATTGGATTTCACTCAAAACTTACCAAATGACTCCTCCCACCATATTATGATGTTGCCCAAGTTTTGGGCCCGATCCGAAATCAATAGGTGTGAGAAATTGGACAATTCAAGTTCAACGGCAGTTCGTTCCTCATTGGAGTGGTTGGTGTATTCCATACTTCTAGCGATTGGATTTCACTCAAAACTCACCAAATGACTCCTCCCACCATATTATGATGTTGCCCAAGTTAGGGGTTCGATCCGAAATCAATAGGTGTGAGAAATTGGACAATTGAAGTTCAACGGCAGTTCGTTCCTAATACCAGTGTTTGGTGTATTCCATACTTCTAGCGATTGTATTTCACTCAAAACTCACGAAATGACTCCTCCCATCATATTATGATGTTGCACAAGTTTGGGGTTCGATACGAAATCAATAGGTATTCCAAATTGGACAATTCAGGTTCAACGGCAGTTCGTTCCTAATTGGAGTGGTTGTTGTATTCCATACTTCTAGCGATTGGATTTCACTCAAAACTCACCAAATGACTCCTCCCAACATATTATGATGTTGCCCAAGTTAGGGGTTCGATCCGAAATCAATAGGTGTGAGAAATTGGACAATTGAAGTTCAACGGCAGTTCGTTCCTAATTGGAGTGGTTGGTGTATTCCATACTTCTAGCGATTGGATTTCACTCAAAACTCACTAAATGACTCCTCCCACCATATTATGATGTTGACCAAGTTTTGGTCTCGATCCGAAATCAATAGGTGTTCCAAATTTGACAATTCAAGTTCAACGGCAGTTCGTTCCTAATTGGAGTGGTTGGTGTATTCCATACTTCTAGCGATTGGATTTTACTCAAAACTCACCAAATGACTCCTCCCGCCATGTTATGTTGTTGCCCAAGTTTTGGGCTCGATCCGAAATCAATAGGTGTGAGAAATTGGACAATTCAAGTTCAACGGCAGTTCGTTCCTAATTGGAGTTGTTGGTGTATTCCATACTTCTAGCGATTGGATTTCACTCGAAACTCACGAAATGACTCCTCCCATCATATTATGATGTTGCACAAGTTTGGGGTTCCATACGAAATCAATAGGTGTTCCAAATTGGATAATTCAGGTTCAACGGCAGTTCGTTCCTAATTGGAGTGGTTGGTGTATTCCATACTTCTAGCGATTGGATTTCACTCAAAACTCACCAAATGACTCCTCCCACCATATTACGATGTTGCCCAAGTTAGGGGCTCGATCCGAAATCAATAGGTGTGAGAAATTGGACAATTCAAGTTCAACGGCAGTTCGTTCCTAATTGGAGTGGTTGGTGTATTCCGTACTTCTAGCGATTGGATTTCACTCAAAACTCACCAAATGACTCCTCCCATCATATTATGATGTTGCCCAAGTTTTGGGCTCGATTCGAAATCAATAGGTGTGAGAAATTGGACAATTCAAGTTCAACGGCAGTTCGTTCCTAATTGGAGTGGTTGGTGTATTCCATACTTCTAGCGATTGGATTTCACTCAAAAATCACCAAATGACTCCTCCCACCATGTTATGATGTTGCCCAAGTTTTGCGCTCGATCCGAAATCAATAGGTGTTCCAAATTGGACAATTCAGGTTCAACGGCAGTTCGTTACTAATTGGAGTGGTTGGTGTATTCCATACTTCTAGCGATTGGATTTCACTCAAAACTCACCAAATGACTCCTCCCACCATATTATGATGTTGCCCAAGTTAGGGGCTCGATCCGAAATCAATAGGTGTGAGAAATTGGACAATTGAAGTTCAACGGCAGTTCGTTCCTAATTGGAGTGGTTGGTGTATTCCATAGTTCTAGCGATTGGATTTCACTCAAAACTCACTAAATGACTCCTCCCACCATATTATGATGTTGCCCAAGTTTTGGTCTCGATCCGAAATCAATTGGTGTTCCAAATTGGACAATTCAAGTGCAACGGCAATTCGTTCCTAATTGGAGTGGTTGGTGTATTCCATACTTCTAGCGATTGGATTTCACTCAAAACTCACCAAATGACTCCTCCCTCCATATTATGATTATTATGTTGCCCAAGTTTTGGAATCGATCCGAAATCAATAGGTGTGAGAAATTGGACAATTCAAGTTCAACGGCAGTTTATTCCGAATTGGAGTGGTTGGTGTATTCCATACTTCTAGCATTTGTATTTCACTCAAAACTCACCAAATGACTCCTCCCACCTTATTATGATGTTACCCAAGTTTTGGGCTCGATCCGAAATCAATAGGTGTTCAAAATTGGACAATTCAAGTTCAACGGCAGTTCGTTCCTAATTGGAGTGTTTGGTGTATTCCATATTTCTAGCGATTGGATTTCACTCAAAACTCACCAAATGACTCCTCCCACCATATTATGATGTTGCCCAAGTTAGGGGTTCGATCCGAAATCAATAGGTGTGAGAAATGGGACAATTCAAGTTCAACGGCAGTTCGTTCCTAATTGGAGTGGTTGGTGTATTCCATACTTGTAGCGATTGGATTTCACTCAAAACTCTCCAAATGACTCCTCCCACCATATTATGATGTTGCCCAAGTTTTGGGCTCGATCCGAAGTCAATAGGTGTGAGAAATTGAACAATTCAAGTTCAACGGCAGTTCGTCCCTAATTGGAGTGGTTGGTGTATTCCATACTTCTAGCGATTGTATTTCACTCAAAACTCACCAAATGACTCCTCCCACCATATTACGATGTTGCCGAAGTTTTGGGCTCCATCCGAAATCAATAGGTGTGAGAAATTGAACAATTCAAGTTCAACGGCAGTTCGTTCCTAATTGGAGTGGTTGGTGTATTCCATACTTCTCGCGATTGGATTTCACTTAAAACTCACCAAATGACTCCTCCCACCGCATTATGATGTTGCCCAAGTTTTGGGCTCGATCCGAAATTAATAGGTGTTCCAAATTGGACAATTCAAGTTCAACGGCAGTTCGTTCCTAATTGGAGTGGTTGGTGTATTACATACTTCTAGCGATTGGATTTCACTCAAAACTCACCAAATGACTCCTCCCACCATATTATGATATTGCCCAAGTTTTGGGCTCGATCCGAAATGAATAGGTGTGAGAAATTGGACAATTCAAGTTCAACGGCAGTTCGTTCCTCATTGGAGTGGTTGGTGTATTCCATACTTCTAGCGATTGGATTTCACTCAAAACTCACGAAATGACTCCTCCCATCATATTATGATGTTGCACAAGTTTGGGGTTCCATACGAAATCAATAGGTGTGAGGAATTGGACAATTCAGGTTCAACGGCAGTTCGTTCCTAATTGGAGTGGTTGGTGTATTCCATACTTCTAGCGATTGGATTTTACTCAAAACTCACCAAATGACTCCTCCCACCATGTTATGTTGTTGCCCAAGTTTTGGGCTCGATCCGAAATCAATAGGTGTGAGAAATTGGACAATTCAAGTTCAACGGCAGTTCGTTCCTAATTGGAGTGGTTGGTGTATTCCATACTTCTAGCGATTGGATTTCACTCAAAACTCACGAAATGACTCCTCCCATCATATTATGATGTTGCACAAGTTTGGGGTTCCATACGAAATCAATAGGTGTTCCAAATTGGATAATTCAGGTTCAACGGCAGTTCGTTCCTAATTAGAGTGGTTGGTGTATTCCGTACTTCTAGCGATTAGGTTTCACTCAAAACTCACCAAATGACTCCTCCCACCATATTATGATGTTGCCCAAGTTTTGGACAAGATCCGAAATCAATATGTGTGAGAAATTGGACAATTCAAGTTCAACGGCAGTTCGTTCCTAATTGGAGTGGTTGGTGTATTCCATACTTCTAGCGATTGGATTTCACTCAAAACTCACCAAATGACTCCTCCCACCATATTATGATATTGCCCAAGTTTTGGGCTCGATCCGAAATCAATAGGTGTGAGAAATTGGACAATTCAAGTTCAACGGCAGTTCGTTCCTAGTTGGAGTGCTTGGTGTATTCCGTACTTCTAGCGATTGGATTTCACTCAAAACTCACCAAATGACTCCTCCCACCATATTATGATGTTGCCCAAGTTAGGGGCTCGATCCGAAATCAATAGGTGTGAGAAATTGGACAATTCAAGTTCAACGGCAGTTCGTTCCTAATTGGAGTGGTTGGTGTATTCCATACTTCTAGCGATTGGATTTCACTCAAAACTCACCAAATGCCTCCTCCCACCATATTATGATGTTGCCCAAGTTTTGGTCTCGATCCGAAATCAATAGATGTTTCAAATTGGACAATTCAAGTTCAACGGCAGTTCGTTCCTAATTGGAGTGGTTGGTGTATTCCGTACTTCTAGCGATTGGATTTCACTCAAAACTCACCAAATGACTCCTCCCACCATATTGTGATGTTGCCCAAGTTTTGGACTCGATCCGAAATCAATAGGTGTGAGAAATTGGACAATTCAAGTTCAACGGCAGTTCGTTCCTAATTGTAGTGGTTGGTGTATTCCATACTTCTAGCGATTGGATTTCACTCAAAACTCACGAAATGACTCCTCCCATGATATTATGACGTTGCACAAGTTTGGGGTTCCATACGAAATCAATAGGTGTGAGGAATTGGACAATTCAGGTTCAACGGCAGTTCGTTCCTAATTGGAGTGGTTGGTGTATTCCATACTTGTAGCGATTGGATTTCACTCAAAACTCACCAAATGACTCCTCCCACCATATTATGGTGTTGCCCAAGTTTTGGGCTCGACCCGAAATCAATAGGTGTGAGAAATTGGACAATTCAAGTGCAACGGCAGTTCGTTCCTAATTGAATTGTTTGGTGTATTCCATATTTCTAGCGATTGGATTTCACTCAAAACTCACCAAATGACTCCTCCCACCATATTATGATGTTGCCCAAGTTAGGGGCTCGATCCGAAATCAATAGGTGTGAGAAATTGGACAATTCAAGTTCAACGGCAGTTCGTTCCTAATTGGAGTGGTTGGTGTATTCCATACTTCTAGCGATTGGATTTCACTCAAAACTCACCAAATGCCTCCTCCCACCATATTATGATGTTGCCCAAGTTTTGGTCTCGATCCGAAATCAATAGATGTTTCAAATTGGACAATTCAAGTTCAACGGCAGTTCGTTCCTAATTGGAGTGGTTGGTGTATTCCGTACTTCTAGCGATTGGATTTCACTCAAAACTCACCAAATGACTCCTCCCACCATATTATGATGTTGCCCAAGTTTTGGACTCGATCCGAAATCAATAGGTGTGAGAAATTGGACAATTCATGTTCAACGGCAGTTCGTTCCTAATTGGAGTGGTTGTTGTATTCCATACTTCTAGCGATTGGATTTCACTCAAAACTCACCAAATGACTCCTCCCACCATATTATGATGTTGCCCAAGTTTTGGGCTCGATCCGAAATCAATACGTGTTCCAAATTGGACAATTCAAGTTCAACGGCAGTTCGTTCCTAATTGGAGTGGTTGGTGTATTCCATACTTCTAGCGATTGGATTTCACTCAAAACTCACCAAATGACTCCTCCCACCATATTATGATGTTGCCCAAGTTTGGGGCTCGGTCCGAAATCAATAGGTTTGAGAAATTGGACAATTCAAGTTCAACGGCAGTTCGTTCCTAATTGGAGTGGTTGGTGTATTCCATACTTCTAGCGATTGGATTTCACTCAAAACTCACCAAATGACTCCTCCCACAAAATTATGATGTTGCCCAAGTTTGGGGCCCGATCCGAAATCAATAGGTGTGAGAAATTGGACAATTCAAGTTCAACGGCAGTTCGTTCCTAATTGGAGTGGTTGGTGTATTCCATACTTCCAGCGATTGGATTTCACTCAAAACTCACCAAATGATCCCTCCCACCATATTATGATGTTGCCCAAGTTTTGGGCTCGATCCGAAATCAACAGGTGTGAGAAATTGGACAATTCAAGTTCAACGGCAGTTCGTTCCTAATTGGAGTGGTTGGTGTATTCCACACTTCTAGCGATTGCATTCCACTCAAAACTCACCCCCACCATATTATGATGTTGCCCAAGTTTTCGGCTCGATCCGAACTCAATAGGTGTGAGAAATTGGACAATTTAAGTTCAACGGCAGTTCGTTCCTAATTGGAGTGGTTGGTGTATTCCATACTTCTAGCGATTGGATTTCACTCAAAACTCACCAAATGCCTCCTCCCACCATATTATGATGTTGCACAAGTTTGGGGTTCGATCCGAAATCAATAGGTGTGAGAAATTGCACAATTCAAGTTCAACGGCAGTTCGTTCCTAATGGGAGTGGTTAGTGTATTCCTTACTTCTAGCGATTGGATTTCACTCAAAACTCACCAAATGACTCCTCCCACCATATTATGATGTTGCCCAAGTTTTGGGCTCGATCCGAAATCAATAGGTGTTCCAAATTGGACAATTCAAGTTCAACGGCAGTTCGTTCCTAATTGGAGTGGTTGGTGTATTCCATACTTCTAGCGTTGGGATTTCACTCAAAACTCACCAAATGACTCCTCCCACCATATTATGATGTTGCCCAAGTTTTGGGCTCGATCCGAACTCAATAGGTGTGAGAAATTGAACAATTCAAGTTCTACGGCAGTTCGTTCCAAATTGGAGTGGTTGGTGTATTCCGTACTTCTAGCAATTGGATTTCACTCAAAACTCACCAAATGACTCCTCCCACCATATTATGATGTTGCACAAGTGTGGGGTTCCATCCGAAATCAATAGGTGTGAGAAATTGGACAATTCAAGTTCAACGGCAGTTCGTTCCTCATTGGAGTGGTTGGTGTATTCCGTACTTCTAGCGATTGGATTTCACTCAAAACTCACCAAATGACTCCTCCCACCATATTATGATGTTGCCCAAGTTTTGGGCTCGATCCGAACTCAATAAGTGTGAGAAATTGGACAATTTAAGTTCAACGGCAGTTCGTTCCTAATTGGAAGGGTTGGTGTATTCCATACTTCTAGCGATTGGATTTCACTCAAAACTCACCAAATGACTCCTCCCACCATATTATGATGTTGCAGAAGTTTGGGGTTCCATCCGAAATCAATAGGTGTGAGAAATTGGACAATTCAAGTTCAACGGCAGTTCGTTCCTAATTGGAGTGGTTGGTGTATTCCATACTTCTTGCGATTGGATTTCACTCAAAACTCACCAAATGACTCCTCCCACCATATTATGATGTTGCAGAAGTTTGGGGTTCCATCCGAAATCAATAGGTGTGAGAAATTGGACAATTCAAGTTCAACGGCAGTTCGTTCCTAATTGGAGTGGTTGGTGTATTCCATACTTCTAGCGATTGGATTTCACTCAAAACTCACCAAATGACTCCCCCCACCATATTATGATGTTGCCCAAGTTTTGGGCTCGATCCGAAATCAACAGGTGTGAGAAATTGGACAATTCAAGTTCAACGGCAGTTCGTTCCTAATTGGAGTGGTTGGTGTATTCCATACTTCTAGCGATTGGATTTCATTGAAAACTCACCAAATGACTCCTCCCAACATATTATGATGTTGCCCAAGTTTTGGGCTCGATCCGAAATCAATAGGTGTGAGAAATTGAACGATTCAAGTTCAACGGCAGTTCGTTCCTAATTGGGGTGGTTGGTGTATTCCACACTTCTAGCGATTGGAATTCACTCAAAACTCACCAAATGACTCCTCCCACCATATTATGATGTTGCACAAGTTTGGGGTTCCATCCGAACTCAATAGGTGTGAGAAATTGGACAATTTAAGTTCACCGGCAGTTCGTTCCTAATTGGTGTGGTTGGTGTATTCCATACTTCTAGATCTTGGATTTCACGCAAAACTCTCCAAATGACTCCTCCCACCATGTTATGATGTTGCCCAAGTTTTGGGTTCGATCCGAACTCAATAGGTGTGAGAAATTGGACAATTCAAGTTCAACGGCAGTTCGTTCCTAATTGGAGTGGTTGGTGTATTCCATACTTCTAGCGATTGGATTTCACTCAAAACTCACCAAATGACACCTCCCACCATATTACGATGTTGCCCAAGTTTGGGGCTCGATCCGAAATCAATAGGTGTGAGAAATTGGACAATTCAAGTTCAACGGCAGTTCGTTCCTAATTGGAGTGGTTGGTGTATTCCGTACTTCTAGCGATTGGATTTCACTCAAAACTCACCAAATGACTCCTCCCACCATATTATGATGTTGCCCAAGTTTGGGGCTCGATCCGAAGTCAATAGGTGTGAGAAATTGGACAATTCAAGTTCAACGGCAGTTCGTTCCTAATTGGAGTGGTTCGTGTATTCCATACTTCTAGCGATTGGATTTCACTCAAAACTCACCAAACGACTCCTCCCACCATAATATGATGTTGCACAAGTTTGGGGTTCGATCCGAAATCAATAGGTGTGAGAAATTGGACAATTCAAGTTCAACGGCAGTTCGTTCCTAATGGGAGTGGTCGGTGTATTCCATACTTCTAGCGATTGGATTTCACTCAAAACTCACCAAATGACTCCTTCCACCAAATTATGATGTTGCCCAAGTTTTGGGCTCGATCCGAAATCAATAGGTGTGAGAAATTGGGCAATTCAATTTCAACGGCAGTTCGTTCCAAAATGGTATGGTTGGTGTATTCCATACTTCTAGCGATTGGATTTCACTCAAAACTCACCAAATGACTCCTCCCACCATATTATGATGTTGCCCAAGTTTTGGGATCGATCCGAAATCAATAGGTGTGAAAAATTGGGCAATTCAATTTCAACGGCAGTTCGTTCCAAAATGGAGTGGTTGGTGTATTCCATACTTCTAGCGATTGGATTTCACTCAAAACTCACCAAATGACTCCTCCCACCATATTATGATGTTGCCCAAGTTTTGGGGTCGATCCGAAATCAATAGGTGTTCCAAATTGGACAATTCAAGTTCAGCGGCAGTTCATTCCTTATTGGAGTGGTTGGTGTATTCCATACTTCTTGCGATTGGATTTCACTCAAAAATCACCAAATGACTTCTCCCACCATATTATGATGTTGCCCAAGTTTTGGGCTCGATCCGAAATCAATAGGTGTTCCAAATTGGACAATTCAAGTTCAACGGCAGTTCGTTCCTAATTGGAGTGGTTGGTGTATTCCGTACTTCTTGGTATTGGATTTCACTCAAAACTCACCAAATGACTCATCCCACCGTATTATGATGTTGCACAAGTTTTGGGCTCGATCTGAAATCAATAGGTGTGAGAAATTGGTCAATTCAATTTCAACGATAGTTTGTTCCTAACTGGAGTGGTTGGTGTATTCCATACTTCTAGCGATCGGATTTCACTCAAAATGCACCAAATGACTCCTCCCACCATATTATGATGCTGCCCAAGTTTTGGGCTCGATCCGAAATCAATAGGTGTTCCAAATTGGACAATTCAAGTTCAACGGCAGTTCGTTCCTAATTGGAGTGGTTGGTGTATTCCATACTTCTAGCGATTGGATTTCACTCAAAACTCACCAAATGACTCCTCCCACCATATTATGATGTTTCCCAAGTTTTGGGCTCGATCCGAAATCAATAGGTATGAGAAATTCGACAATTCAAGTTCAACAGCAGTTCGTTCCTAATTGGAGTGGTTGGTGTATTCCATACTTCTAGCGATTGGATTTCACTCAAAACTCACCAAATGACTCCTCCCACCATATTATGATGTTGCCCTAGTTTTGCGCTCGATTCGAAATCAGTAGGGGTGAGAAATTGGACAATTCAAGTTCAACGGCTGTTCGTTCCTAATTGGAGTGGTTGGTGTATTCCATACTTCTAGCGATTGGATTTCACTCAAAACTCACCAAACGACTCCTCCCACCATATTATGATGTTGCCCAAGTTTTGGGCTCGATCCGAAATCAATAGGTGTGAGACATTGGAAAATTCAAGTTCAACGGCAGTTCGTTCCAAAATGGAGTGGTTGGTGTATTCCATACTTCTAGCGATTGGATTTCACTCAAAACTCACCAAATGACTCCGCCCACCATATTATGATGTTGCCCAAGTTTTGGGCTCGATCCGAAATCAATAGGTGTTCCAAATTGGACAATTCAAGTTCAACGGCAGTTCGTTCCTAATTGGAGTGGTTGGTGTATTCCGTACTTCTAGCGATTGGATTTCACTCAAAACTCACCAAATGACTCCTCCCACCATATTATGATGTTGCCCATGTTTTGGCCTCGATACGAAATCAATAGCTGTTCCAAATTGGACAATTCAAGTTCAACGGCTGTTCGTTCCTAATTGGAGTGGTTGGTGTATTCCGTACTTCTAGCTATTGGATTTCACTCAAAACTCACCAAATGACTCCTCCCACCATATTATGATGTTGCCCAAGTTTGTGGCTCGGTCCGAAATCAATAGGTGTGAGAAATTGGTCAATTCAATTTGAACGGCAGTTCGTTCCTAATTGGAGTGGTTGGTGTATTCCATACTTCTAGCGATTGGGTGCTAGTCCTCGAGCAAAACAACACAAAACAAAGTTAAAAACAATAAGTTAACTAAACCACTTTCGTAGGTAACTCGATTGCATTGAGCGTATGCAACAAGCCTTTAAACCTCTAGGCATCCCTAGTAGGAGGAGTTGTGTCTCCTGAGGGTTTAACAGAAACGATACCCACAAACGCATTACTAACTCTACAAAACAAAGTGGTTAGTAAAACTTGAAATCAACTAATGAGAACGAAAGAAAACTTTAGTCATACCTCCAACACCGTAGAGTTGCCAAGATAGGTGATCAATCAGTGTGTAATGTGGAAGCTATAGCTCAAAGGCACACGGTTTCAAAGCAAGCACACTCAAACCTTGAATAAAGAACATGATTCGACTCTAATTCTCACAGATAACACTCAATCACTCAGAACCAATGGTTTTATTCTCTCAAACAAGCTAAAGTGAGTATATGAAATAGAAGCACAATATTTGGTTAGATCTCATGAAGGGAATCAAATACTAAGAATAGAGATACACACATACCTACCAGCACCCATGAATACATCCTCAAAGATCAGCTAGGTCTTTCACAAGGTTTGTAATGAAAGGTAAGGTTAGGGGAAATGGAAGAATTGGAAGAAAAAACAGGTAACTTAAGAACATACCAAGGTTGCATTCTTCATTGATCTGCAAGGTAGCATTGACTTATAATGGCATGGCTGCAAACTTCATGGTACCACCTGGCATAGACTTTATTTATTTATTTATTTATATTTTTTTTTACACTTAGATCAAATCGAAACACTTTCATCTTCGTTGATTTGATCTGCATCTTCATTAACTTCATTGCACAGAATCACACCATCTTTCATTTAGGCACATGGCAGCAACTTCCTTGCTTCAAACTTTATCTTGGCACACCTTGGTATATTTCTAAGCTATAGGGTATGGCTACAATAGGTGAAGTATCTCAGATTGAGATACAAAGGTAGGGAAATGATGAGGGTGATAGAAGAAAAGGCTTTAAGTGTTTGGCTTCAAGAGGGTTGATGGAACACACATATAGGTAGGGTGAAAAGAAAGCACATCGAATGGTTATGCACACATAGCCTAGCATCACTTCAATGAGTTCATTCATGAATGAGAGCAAGCACATGATATCTGCAAAAGAGAATCATCCTTAGTATTCAATCAAAATGGAATAATGAGATCATTTAGAGTGAAATGAAGAAAATAAATTGGGATGAGAAGTAGAAACACTTTAAACCCTCTCAAGAAAGCAATTGGGCTCAATATAGCTCACTAGGGTAGTCTCCACTATTCTCCTTCGAGAATTTGAGCATGGTACTTTAGCCACCAGAATTCTAGGAGCCAAAGCTTTGTGAAGTGCAAAATTCTGATATGAAAACCTCAATGGCAGCTCCATAGCATCGATTGTATGACATTAAAAAAAAAAATTAGTGACAAATGAACGAAAATTGAAAACACAAATGAATGAAATTTGAAAACCTTCCCCCCAGACCTGAATTGAACATTGTCCTCAATGTTAAAGCAAAGTAAAGAAGATTGAGAACAAGTAAATGATAAAGGGAAAAGTTAACTCGCAATTGTACGGGGCAATTAGTAATATAGCAAGACAAGTACGAGGTCGTACCCACGAAGACTGAGAAGTTCAAATTAGTTATGTACGTAGATTACCGAATTCAAGAAGTTAGGAAGTTAAGTCTAAAACAGAAATTAAAGTGAGAGTGATTGTGATTGTGAAAGGAAGTGAGCAAACTGAAATTGCGAATGAAAGCAAATAAACAAGTGTAACAAAGAGTGGTTTTAAGAGTTGGAAAACAGATTTGGAGACTAGGGCATTCGAATCACCATAACAATTCAATTCTGGGTTATATGGAGTCAAGTAACAAGTCTAATTCAGATTCAAAGATTGATTCTAGCTAAAGTATGATTAGGCCATGGTGTTTGATCCTAACCTTGTGTTCCTAATTCCCTAATTTGATCATTTGTTGTCTAACCTAAAATTAAGCATTAGGAACCCATTAAGCATAGAAGAACAATTTAAACAACCAAGCATGTATCTAATCCCTGTTGTCGAATGTCCATACATACTCTTCCTATTCATAGTTCAATTCGAATTAAAGCATGGTGTCTACTCTTAATTCAAACTAAGATAGTTAACAAACAAGTTCTAATGGTGATCAATTGTGGCTGCCTTTTGCTGCCAACCCATGTGGTCTTCTTTTGGTTGTTGAACAAAAACGAGTCTTCTGAACCAGACTTGGTGTAGGAAGGCCAGAGGTTTCAAAACTTATCCAATGGGGCTCAAATCTGGATATGTTATAGTAGACACCCATTGGAACAACCTCTATGAAGAAAGTATTCCCATCGGAGCAATAGAAGTATGCGTTTTGGGCCTTGCAATTTGGCTGCCGAACAGAGACTGGAATTGACTTCATTTCATTTATGCTTTACATGCATGCACATGCTTTCTCTATAATAACTCCAGCATGTACCAACTTGATCCTTTAGAATTTCATAGCTGGAATGCCTCCCCACTTCACTCATTATGTTGGATCCAAAGTCAGTTGCAGCATGGGTGAGGCACATGGAGGCACATGACAAAGCTGGCAGCTGCAAATCCTCCTGAGCAGGGTTGAGTGTTGGGCGGGCTGAGCACTCCACAAATGTCCAATTGGGCTGAAATTTGGATATGTTGTACTAGACACCCATTGGAACAACTTTCATGAAGATCTTCACCTCATCCAAGCCCCATAGCATGCTGATCCAAGGCCAAGAAGCTGACCTACGAAATTGGGCTGGAAAGGAGTTGTAGCCAAAATGTGTTTGTCTTTAAGCCCTTCTTCCATTCACCCAAATCAAGCCTTAACATGCATGGATTGCATCATTTCCTATCCAAAGTCATCATTGTTACCTAAATGTCAATTAACTGAAAGATAAACACAAAAAGGATTAAAAGCACAAGTTTAACTCAAACACATAGCCAAATCATAAGCTAGAAGGGTACAAAATGATATACAATTATGAACCGATCATTGGGTTTCACTCAAAACCCACCAAATGACTCCTCCCACCATAATATGATGTTTCCCAAGTTTTGGGCTCGATCCGAAATCAATAGGTGTTCCAAATTGGACAATTCCAGTTCAACGGCAGTTCGTTCCTAATGGGAGTGGTTGGTGTATTCCATACTTCTAGCGATTGGATTTCACCCAAAACTCACCAAATGACTCCTCCCACCATATTATGATGTTGCCCAAGTTTGGGGCTCGGTCCGAAATCAATAGGTGTGAGAAATTGGCCAATTCAATTTCAACGGCAGTTCGTTCCTAATTGGAATGGTTGGTGTATTCCATACTTCTAGCGATTGGAATTCAATCAAAACTCACCAAATGACTCCTCCCACCATATTATGATGTTGCCCAAGTTTGGGGCTCGGTCCGAAATCAATAGGTTTGAGAAATTGGACAATTGAAGTTCAACGGCAGTTCGTTCCTAAATGGAGTGGTTGGTGTATTCTATACTTCTAGCGATTGGATTTCACTCAAAACTCACCAAATGACTCCTCCCACCTTATTATGATGTTGCCCAAGTTTTGGGCCCGATCCGAAATCAATAGGTGTTCGAAATTGGACAATTCAAGTTCAACGGCAGTTCGTTCCTAATTGGAGTGGTTGGTGTATTTCATACTTCTAGCGATTGGATTTCACTCAAAACTCACCAAACGACTCCACCCACCATATTATGATGTTGCCCAAGTTTTGGGCTCGGTCCGAAATCAATAGGTGTGAGAAATTGGACAATTCAAGTTCAACGGCAGTTCGTTCCTAATTCGAGTGGTTGGTGTATTCCATACTTCTAGCGATTGGATTCCACTCAAAACTCTCCAAATGACTCCTCCCACCATATTATGATGTTGCCCAAGTTTTGGGCTCGATCTGAAATCAATAGGTGTGAGAAATTGGTCAAGTCAATTTCAACGACAATTCGTTCCTAATTGCAGTGGTTGGTGTATTCCATACTTCTAGCGATTGGATTTCACTCAAAACTCACGAAATGACTCCTCCCACCATATTATGATGTTGCCCAGGTTTTGGGCTCGATCCGAAATCAATAGGTGTGAGAAATTGGACAATTCAAGTTCAACGGCAGTTCGTTCCTAATTGGAGTGGTTGGTGTATTCCATACTTCTACCGATGGGATTTCACTCAAAACTCACCAAATGACTCCTCCCACCATATTATGATGTTTCCCAAGTTTTGGGCTCGATCCGAAATCAATAGGTGTTCCAAATTGGACAATTCCAGTTCAACGGCAGTTCGTTCCTAATTGGAGTGGTTTGTGTATTCCATACTTCTTGCGATTGGACTTCACTCAAAACTCACCAAATGACTCCTCCCACCATATTATGACGTTGCCCAAGTTTTGGGCTCCATCCGAAATCAATAGGTGTTCGAAATTGGACAATTCAAGTTCAACGGCAGTTCGTTCCTAATTCGAGTGGTTGGTGTATTCCAGACTTCTAGCGATTGGATTTCCCTCAAAACTCACCAAATGACTCCTCCCACCATATTATGATGTTGCCCAAGTTTTGGGCTCCATCCGAATTCAATAGGTGTTCGAAATTGGACAATTCAAGTTCAACGGCAGTTCGTTCCTAATTGGAGTGGTTGGTGTATTCCATACTTCTAGCGATTGGATTTCACTCAAAACTCACCAAATGACTCCTCCCACCATATTATGATGTTGCCCAAGTTTTGGGCTCGATCCGAAATCAATAGGTGTGAGAAATTCGACAATTCAAGTTCAACAGCAGTTCGTTCCTAATTGGAGTGGTTGGTGTATTCCATACTTCTAGCGATTGGATTTCACTCAAAACTCACCAAATGACTCCTCCCACCATATTATGATGTTGCCCTAGTTTTGCGCTCGATTCGAAATCAGTAGGGGTGAGAAATTGGACAATTCAAGTTCAACGGCTGTTCGTTCCTAATTGGAGTGGTTGGTGTATTCCATACTTCTAGCGATTGGATTTCACTCAAAACTCACCAAATGACTCCTCCCACCGTATTATGACGTTGCCAAAGTTTTGGGCTAGATCCGAAATGAATAGGTGTTCCAAATTGGACAATTCAAGTTCAACGGCAGTTCGTTCCTAATTGGAGTGGTTGGTGTATTCCATACTTCTAGCGATCGGATTTCACTCAAAACTCACCAAATGACTCCTCCCACCATATTATGATGTTGCCCAAGTTTTGGGCTCGATCCGAAATCAATAGGTGTGAGAAATTGGACAATTCAAGTTCAACGGCAGTTCGTTCCTAATTGGAGTGGTTGGTGTATTCCATACTTCAAGCGATTGGATTTCACTCAAAACTCACACAATGACTCCTCCAACCATATTATGATGTTGCCCAAGTTTTGGGCTCGATCCGAAATCAATAGGTGTGAGAAATTGGACAATTCAAGTTCAACGGCAGTTCGTTTCTAATTGGAGTGGTTGGTGTATTCCATACTTCTAGCGATTGGATTTCACTCAAAACTCACTAAATGACTCTGCCCACCATATTATGATGTTGCCCAAGTTTTGGTCTCGATCCGAAATCAATAGGTGTGAGAAATTGGACAATTCAAGTTCAACGGCAGTTCGTTCCTAATTGTAGTGGTTGGTGTATTCCATACTTCTAGCGATTGGATTTCACTCAAAACTCACACAATGACTCCTCCAACCATATTATGATGTTGCCCAAGTT
This sequence comes from Prunus avium, assembly GCF_965620075.1. Lineage (NCBI taxonomy): Eukaryota > Viridiplantae > Streptophyta > Magnoliopsida > Rosales > Rosaceae > Prunus > Prunus avium. Next base: position 19,395,746 of record NC_142291.1, on the reverse strand, counting down.
TTGGGCTCGATCCGAAATCAATAGGTGTGAGAAATTGGACAATTCAAGTTCAACGGCAGTTTGTTTCTAATTGGAGTGGTTGGTGTATTCCATACTTCTAGCGATTGGATTTCACTCAAAACTCACCAAATGACTCCTCCCACCATATTATGATGTTGCCCAGGTTTTGGGCTCGATCCGAAATCAATAGGTGTGAGAAATTGGACAATTCAAGTTCAACGGCAGTTCGTTCCTAATTGGAGTGGTTGGTGTATTCCATACTACTAGCGATTGGATTTCACTCAAAACTCACCAAATGACTCCTCCCACCATATTATGATGTTGCCCAAGTTTTGGGCTCGATCCGAACTCAATAGGTGTGAGAAATTGGACAATTTAAGTTCAATGGCAGTTCGTTCCTAATTGGAGTTGTTGGTGTATTCCGTACTTCTAGCGATTGGATTTCACTCAAAACTCACCAAATGACTCCTCCCACCATATTATGATGTGGCCCAAGTTTTGGGCTCGAACCGAAGTCAATAGGTGTCAGAAATTGGACAATTCAAGTTCAACGGCAGTTCGTTCCTAATTGGAGTGGTTGGTGTATTCCAAACCTCTAGCGATTGGATTTCACTCAAAACTCACCAAATGACTCCTCCCACCATATTATGATGTTGCCCAAGTTTTGGGCTCGATCCGAAATCAATAGGTGTGAGAAATTGGACAATTCAAGTTCAACGGCAGTTCGTTCCTAATTGGAGTGGTTGGTGATACCATACTTCTAGCGACTGGATTTCACTCAAAACTCACACAATGACTCCTCCAACCATATTATGATGTTGCCCAAGTTTTGGGCTCGATCCGAAATCAATAGGTGTTCCAAATTGGTAAATTCAATTTCAACGGCAGTTCGTTCCTAATTGGAGTGGTTGGTGTATTCCATACTTTTAGCGATTGGATTTCACTCAAAACTCACCAAATGACTCCTCCCACCATATTATGATGTTGCCCAAGTTTTGGGCTCGATCCGAAATCAATAGGTGTTCGAAATTGGACAATTCAAGTTCAACGGCAGTTCGTTCCTAATTGGAGTGGTTGGTGTATTCCATACTTCTAGCGATTGGATTTCACTCAAAACTCACCAAATGACTCCTCCCACCGTATTATGACGTTGCCCAAGTTTTGGGCTCGATCCGAAATGAATAGGTGTTCCAAATTGGACAATTCAAGTTCAACCGCAGTTCGTTCCTAATTGGAGTGGTTGGTGTATTCCATACTTGTAGTGATCGGATTTCACTCAAAACTCACCAAATGACTCCTCCCACCATATTATGATGTTGCAGAAGTTTGGGGTTCGATCCGAAATCAATAGGTGTGAGAAATTGCACAATTCAAGTTCAACGGCAGTTCGTTCCTAATGGGAGTGGTTTGTGTATTCCATACTTCTAGCGATTGGATTTCACTCAAAACTCAACAAATGACTCCTCCCACCATATTATGATGTTGCCCAAGTTTTTGGCTCGATCCGAAATCAATAGGTGTTCGAAATTGGACAATTCAAGGTCAACGGCAGTTAGTTCCTAATTGGAGTGGTTGGTGTATTCCACACTTCTAGCGATTGGATTTCACTCAAAACTCACCAAATGACTCTTCCCACCATATTATGATGTTGCCCATGTTTTGGGCTCGATCCGAAATCAATAGGTGTTCCAAATTGGACAATTCAAGTTCAACGGTAGTTCGTTCCTAATTCGAGTGGTTGGTGTATTCCATACTTCTAGCGATTGGATTTCACTCAAAACTCCCCAAATGACTCCTCCCACCATATTATGATGTTGCCCAAGTTTTGGGCTCGATCCGAAATCAATAGGTGTTACAAATTGGACAATTCAAGTTCAGCGGCATTTCGTTCCTAATTGGAGTTGTTGGTGTTTTCCATACTTCTAGCGATTGGATTTCACTCAAAACTCACCAAATGACTCCTCCCACCATATTATGTTGTTGCCCAAGTTTTGGGCTCGATCCGAAATCAATAGGTGTGAGAAATTGGACAATTCAAGTTCAACGGCAGTTCGTTCCTAATTGGAGTTGTTGGTGTATTCCATACTTCTAGCGATTGGATTTCACACAAAACTCACCAAATGACTCCTCCCACCATATTATGATGTTGCCCAAGTTTTGGGCTCGATCCGAAATCAATAGTTGTGAGAATTTGGACAATTCAAGTTCAACGACTATTCGTTCCTAATGGGAGTGGTTGGTGTATTCCATACGTCTAGTGATTGGATTTCACTCAAAACTCACCAAATGACTCCTCCCACCTGATTATGATGTTGCCCAAGTTTTGGGCTCGGTCCGAAATCAATTGGTGTGAGAAATTGGACAATTCAAGTTCAACGGCAGTTCGTTCCTAATTGGAGTGGTTGGTGTATTCCATACTTCTAGCGATTGGATTTCACTCAAAACTCACCAAATGACTCCTCGCACCATATTATGATGTTGCCCAAGTTTGGGGCTCGGTCCGAAATCAATATTTGTGAGAAATTGGACAATTCATGTTCAACGGCAGTTCGTTCCTAATTGGGGTGGTTGGTGTATTCCATACTTCTAGCGATTGGATTTCACTCAAAACTCACCAAATGACTCCTGCCACTATATGATGATGTTGCCCAAGTTTGGGGCTCGATCCGAAACCAATAGGTGTTCCAAATTGGACAATTCAAGTTCAACGACAGTTCGTTCCTAATTGGAGTGGTTGGTGTATTCCACACTTCTAGCGATTGGATTTCACTCAAAACTCACCCAATGACCCCTCCCACCATATTATGATGTTACCCTATGTTTTGGGCTCGATCCGAAATCAATAGGTGTGAGAAATTGGACAATTCAAGTTCAACGGCAGTTCGTTCCTAAATGGAGTGGTTGGTGTATTCCATACTTCTAGCGATTGGATTTCACTCAAAACTCACCAAATGACTCCTCCCACCATATATTATGGTGTTGCCCAAGTTTTGGGCTCAATCCGAAATCAATAGGTGTGAGAAATTGGACAATTCAATTTCAACGGCAGTTCGTTCCCAATGGGAGTGGTTGGTGTATTCCATACTTCTAGCGATTGGATTTCACTCAAAACTCACCAAATGACTCCTCCCACCACATTATGATGTTGCCCAAGTTTTGGGCTCGATACGAAATCAATAGGTGTGAGAAATTGGACAATTCAAGTTACACGGCAGTTCGTTCCTAATTGGAGTGGTTGGTGTATTACATACTTCTAGCGATTGTATTTCACTCAAAACTCAGCAAATGACTCCTTCCACCATATTATGATGTTGCCCACGTTTTGGGCTCGATCCGAAATCAATAGGTGTTCCAAATTGGACAATTCAAGTTCAACGGCAGTTCGTTCCTAATTGGAGTGGTTGGGGTATTCCAAACTTCTAGCGATTGGATTTCACTCAAAACTCACCGAATGACTCCTCCCACCATATTATGATGTTGCCCAAGTTTTGGGCTCGATCCGAAATCAATAGGTGTTCCAAATTGGACAATTCAAGTTCAACGGCAGTTCGTTCCTAATTGGAGTGGTTGTTGTATTCCACACTTCTAGCGATTGGATTTCACTCAAAACTCACCAAATGACTCTTCCCACCATATTATGATGTTGCCCATGTTTTGGGCTCGATCCGAAATCAATAGGTGTTCCAAATTGGACAATTCAAGTTCAACGGTAGTTCGTTCCTAATTCGAGTGGTTGGTGTATTCCATACTTCTAGCGATTGGATTTCACTCAAAACTCCCCAAATGACTCCTCCCACCATATTATGTTGTTGCCCAAGTTTTGGGCTCGATCCGAAATCAATAGGTGTGAGAAATTGGACAATTCAAGTTCAACGGCAGTTCGTTCCTAATTGGAGTTGTTGGTGTATTCCATACTTCTAGCGATTGGATTTCACACAAAACTCACCAAATGACTCCTCCCACCATATTATGATGTTGCCCAAGTTTTGGGCTCGATCCGAAATCAATAGTTGTGAGAATTTGGACAATTCAAGTTCAACGACTATTCGTTCCTAATGGGAGTGGTTGGTGTATTCCATACGTCTAGTGATTGGATTTCACTCAAAACTCACCAAATGACTCCTCCCACCATATTATGATGTTGCCCAAGTTTTGGGCTCGGTCCGAAATCAATATTTGTGAGAAATTGGACAATTCATGTTCAATGGCAGTTCGTTCCTAATTGGGGTGGTTGGTGTATTCCGTACTTCTAGCGATTGGATTTCACTCAAAACTCACCAAATGACTCCTGCCACTATATGATGATGTTGCCCAAGTTTGGGGCTCGATCCGAAACCAATAGGTGTTCCAAATTGGACAATTCAAGTTCAACGGCAGTTCGTTCCTAATTGGAGTGGTTGGTGTATTCCATACTTCTAGCGATTGGATTTCACTCAAAACTCACCCAATGACCGCTCCCACCATATTATGATGTTACCCTATGTTTTGGGCTCGATCCGAAATCAATAGGTGTTCCAAATTGGACAATTCAAGTTCAACGGCAGTTCGTTCCTAATTGGAGTGGTTGGTGTATTCCATACTTCTAGCGATTGGATTTCACTCAAAACTCACCAAATGACTCCTCCCACCATATTAAGATGTTGCCCAAGTTTGGGGCTCGATCCGAAATCAATAGGTGTGAGAAATAGGACAATTCAAGTTCAACGGCAGTTCGTTCCTAATTGGAGTGGATGGTGTATTCCATACTTCTAACGATTGGATTTCACTCAAAACTCACCAAATGACTCCACCCACCATATTATGATGTTGCCCAAGTTTGGGGCTCGGTCTGAAGTCAATAGGTGTTCGAAATTGGACAATTCAAGTTCAACGGCAGTAAGTTCCTAATGGGAGTGGTTGGTGTATTCCATACCTCTAGCGATTGGATTTCACTTAAAACTCACCAAATGACTCCTCCCACCATATTATGATGTTGCCCAAGTTTTGGGCTCGATCCGAAATCAATAGGTGTGAGAAATTGGACAATTCAAGTTCAACGGCAGTTCGTTCCTAATTGGAGTGGTTGGTGTATTCCATACTTCTAGCGATTGGATTTCACTCAAAACTCAACAAATGACTCCTCCCACCATATTATGACGTTACCCAAGTTTGGGGCTCGATCCGAAATCAATAGGTGTTCCAAATTGGACAATTCAAGTTCAACGGCAGTTCATTCCTTATTGGAGTGGTTGGTGTATTCCATACTTCTAGCGGTTGGATTTCACTCAAAACTCACCAAATGACACCTCCCACCATATTAAGATGTTGCCCAAGTTTGGGGCTCGATCCGAAATCAATAGGTGTGAGAAATTGGACAATAGAAGTTCAACGGCAGTTCGTTCCTAATTGGAGTGGTTGGTGTATTCCGTACTTCTAGTGATTGGATTTCACTCAAAACTCACCAAATGACTCCTCCCACCATATTACGATGTTGCCCAAGTTTGGGGCTCGATCCGAAATCAATAGGTGTGAGAAATTGGACAATTCAAGTTCAACGGCAGTTCGTTCCTAATTGGAGTGGTTGGTGTATTCCATACTTCTAGCGATTGCATTTCACTCAAAACTCACCAAATGACTCCTCCCACCATATTATGATGTTGCCCAAGTTTGGGGCTCGATCCGAAATCAATAGGTGTGAGAAATTGGACAATTCAAGTTCAACAGCAGTTCGTTCCTAATTGGAGTGGTTGGTGTATTCCGTACTTCTGGTGATTGGATTTCACTCAAAACTCACCAAATGACTCCTCCCACCATATTACGATGTTGCCCATGTTTGGGGCTCGATCCGAAATCAATAGGTTTGAGAAATTGGACAATTCAAGTTCAACGGCAGTTCGTTACTAATTGGAGTGGTTGGTGTATTCCATACTTCTAGCAATTGGATTTCACTCAAAACTCACCAAATGACTCCACCCACCATATTATGATGTTGCCCAAGTTTGGGGCTCGGTCTGAAGTCAATAGGTGTTCGAAATTGGACAATTCAAGTTCAACGGCAGTAAGTTCCTAATGGGAGTGGTTGATGTATTCCATACCTCTAGCGATTGGATTTCACTTAAAACTCACCAAATGACTCATCCCACCATATTATGATGTTGCCCAAGTTTTGGGCTCGATCCGAAATCAATAGGTGTGAGAAATTGGACAATTCAAGTTCAACGGCAGTTCGTTCCTAATGGGAGTGGTTGGTGTATTCCATACTTCTAGCGATTGGATTTCACTCAAAACGCACCAAATGACTCCTCCCACCATATTATGTTGTTGCCAAAGTTTTGGGCTCGATCCGAAATCAATAGGTGTTCCAAATTGGACAATTCAAGTTCAACGGCAGTTCGTTCCTAATTGGAGTGGTTGGTGTATTCCATACTTCTAGCGATTAGATTTCACTCAAAACTCACCAAATGACTCCCCCCACCATATTATGATGTTGCCCAAGTTTTGGGCTCGATCCGAAATCAATAGGTGTTCGAAATTGGAAAATTCAAGTTCAACGGCAGTTTGTTCCTAATTGGAGTGGTTGGTGTATTCCATACTTCTAGCGATTGGATTTCACTCAAAACTCTCCAAATGACTCCACCCACCATATTATGATGTTGCCCAAGTTTTGGGCACGATCCGAAATCAATAGGTGTTCCAAATTGGACAATTCAAGTTCAACGGCAGTTCGTTCCTAGTTGGAGTGGTTGGTGTATTCCATACTTCTAGCGATTGGATTTCACTCAAAACTCACCAAATGACTCCTCCCACCATATTATGATGTTGCCCAAGTTTTGGGCTCGATCCGAAATCAATAGGTGTGAGAAATGGGACAATTCAAGTTCAACGGTAGTTCGTTCCTAATTGGAGTGGTTGGTGTACTCCATACTTCTAGCGATTGGATTTCACTCAAAACTCACCAAATGACTCCACCCACCATATTATGATGTTGCCCAAGTTTGGGGCTCGGTCTGAAGTCAATAGGTGTTCGAAATTGGACAATTCAAGTTCAACGGCAGTAAGTTCCTAATGGGAGTGGTTGATGTATTCCATACCTCTAGCGATTGGATTTCACTTAAAACTCACCAAATGACTCATCCCACCATATTATGATGTTGCCCAAGTTTTGGGCTCGATCCGAAATCAATAGGTGTGAGAAATTGGACAATTGAAGTTCAACGGCAGTTCGTTCCTAATGGGAGTGGTTGGTGTATTCCATACTTCTAGCGATTGGATTTCACTCAAAACGCACCAAATGACTCCTCCCACCATATTATGTTGTTGCCAAAGTTTTGGGCTCGATCCGAAATCAATAGGTGTTCCAAATTGGACAATTCAAGTTCAACGGCAGTTCGTTCCTAATTGGAGTGGTTGGTGTATTCCATACTTCTAGCGATTAGATTTCACTCAAAACTCACCAAATGACTCCCCCCACCATATTATGATGTTGCCCAAGTTTTGGGCTCGATCCGAAATCAATAGGTGTTCGAAATTGGAAAATTCAAGTTCAACGGCAGTTTGTTCCTAATTGGAGTGGTTGGTGTATTCCATACTTCTAGCGATTGGATTTCACTCAAAACTCTCCAAATGACTCCACCCACCATATTATGATGTTGCCCAAGTTTTGGGCACGATCCGAAATCAATAGGTGTTCCAAATTGGACAATTCAAGTTCAACGGCAGTTCGTTCCTAGTTGGAGTGGTTGGTGTATTCCATACTTCTAGCGATTGGATTTCACTCAAAACTCACCAAATGACTCCTCCCACCATATTATGATGTTGCCCAAGTTTTGGGCTCGATCCGAAATCAATAGGTGTGAGAAATGGGACAATTCAAGTTCAACGGTAGTTCGTTCCTAATTGGAGTGGTTGGTGTACTCCATACTTCTAGCGATTGGATTTCACTCAAAACTCACCAAATGACTCGTCCCACCATATTATGATGTTACCCAAGTTTTGGGCTCGATACGAAATCAATAGGTGTGACAAATTGGACAATTCAAGTTCAACGGCAGTTCGTTCCTAATTGGAGCGGTTGGTGTATTCCCTCCTTCTAGCGATTGGATTTCACTCAAAACTCACCTAATGACTCCGCCCACCATATTATGATGTTGCCCAAGTTTTGGGCTCGATCCGAAATCAATAGGTGTTCCAAATTGGACAATTCAAGTTCAACGGCAGTTCGTTCCTAGTTGGAGTGGTTGGTGTATTCCATACTTCTAGCGATTGGATTTCACTCAAAACTCACCAAATGACTCCTCCCACCATATTATGATGTTGCCCAAGTTTTGGGCTCGATCCGAAATCAATAGGTGTGAGAAATTGGACAATTCAAGTTCAACGGAAGTTCGTTCATAATTGGAGTGGTTGGTGTATTCCATACTTCTAGCGATAGGATTTCACTCAAAACTCACCAAATGACTCCTCCCACCATATTAGGATGTTGCCCAAGTTTTGGGCTCGATCCGAAATCAATAGGTGTTCCAAATTGGACAATTCAAGTTCAACGGCAGTTCGTTCCAAATTGGAGTGGTTGGTGTATTCCAAACCTATAGCGATTGGATTTCACTCAAAACTCCCCAAATGACTCCTCCCACCATATTATGAAGTTGCCCAAGTTTTGGGCTCAATCGGAAATCAATAGGTGTGAGAAATTCGACAATTCAAGTTCAACGGCAGTTCGTTCCTAATTGGAGTGGTTGGTGTATTCCATAGTTCTAGCGATTGGATTTCACTCAAAACTCACCAAATGACTCCCCCCACCATATTATGATGTTGCCCAAGTTTTGGGCTCGATCCGAAATCAATAGGTGTTCGAAATTGGAAAATTCAAGTTCAACGGCAGTTTGTTCCTAATTGGAGTGGTTGGTGTATTCCATACTTCTAGCGATTGGATGTTCGGTTCATTTTTACACATGATTTTTCATGTTATTCACCCACTATTTTGAGTTAGTTCTTGACATTTTATAGCTTTTTACTTCCTTTTTGTGTTTTCTTAGATTTTACCTTGGTTGGGATGAAAATGTGCTAAAAGTGCATTATTAGTTATAAATTCTGTTTTTGTTCATTTTCGTAGGTCAACTTCTTGGCCTGGGATCAACATGCTCTGGTGCTCGGATGAGGTCATGATCTTCATGAGACTTGTTCCAATGGATGTTAACTACAACATATCCAAATTTGAGCTCCATTGGACAAGTATTGCCTATCCAACCAATCCAGCATGTTACCACAGCTCTGGAAATCCGGATTTGGCCAGCTTTTACCTCCTTTGTGTCATCTTAATTTCTTGTTACCATAACTCTTGGTAACAAGGAATTACCTTTGTAAATGAGATATTTTCTGAAGCTTTTGGCATCTTTGTGAAGTCAAAGCTTCATCATGGCAAGGGGACAATGGGCAAAGGCTTTAGAGGAAAGAATGAGTTTTATATTAAAAGTGTGAGCTGGAAATGATGGGGAAAGGAGCAAAGGGAAGTGCAATCTGAAGTGGGAGAGGTTTTGAACGTGGGAAGCCAATTCAATTCATCATTCTACACATTGAGAGCAGATTTTGGAGAGTTTTTGGAGCTTGGAGAAAGCCAAGGTGCAGCCAAGAAAAGTGGAGAAGAAGACTTCCACCATTGATGATCTTGAAGCTTTCATCATTTTCTGAAAATCTGTAAACTCTTTCTAATTTCATTTTGAGTTTGTATTTGAAATAAGTATGAGCAACTAAACTCTATAGCTAGGGCTTAGGTTGAAGCCCTAAACATGATTACCTTATTGTTTTGATACTTGAGTGTATGAATTTCTAGATATTGTTGATGAATTCCAATTCACCAAATTAATCTATCCTTGATGTGTGTTTTTCCTTGGTTGGCCATCTTTGAAAGCATGCTTCTTGAGATTGTTGGGATTATGTGTATCTTCATGTTATCCTAAGCAATAAATGGATGAAGTAAGAATCATCCATGTGAATTGGTTTCTTGAATACCTAATGTAAACACCATGCTATTAGGATTCTTGTGATGTTCATATTCTCTTTGAACTTAATGGGTTCTCCTTGTAATTGAATCAAAGTACGAACCATACCTAGGTTCGGTTATGAGGAGGGCACAAGTATTGTAGCACGAACCATGCACTTTACGTATATTAGAGAGAATCAATGCGTCTTGAGCCACGACCCATGGCCTTGATTGCGAACATTTTCATCAACACGTTTAGAGTTCATCACTTGAGTATTCATGAACTTGGGTAGAATTGTTTAGGGTGGATTCCGAAACCCTAGTGTTTGTTACATTTTGATTCCACTCTTTGATAATTCATCTCTGCCATTCTCATTTAATTTCAAAGTCCATTTACTTTCATGCAATAGAAATAGGTCACTTCAAACAAATCAAAACCCCCCCCAATGTGTGTGTGAGTTGCGTGTTTGACACGTTATGTGTCTTTGTTACTAAATTTTATCTGTTTCCGTAATTGTTTTGGACCTTTGGTCAGCGTTGTGTTCTTGCATTTTCTGTGCTGAATCCAACCGTATAAAGAACGTGAATTTTGGACGTACGGTTGGAAAGTTATAGGCAAAACACTGGACAGAGGTCGAAACTGAAAAACAGAGAAACGAATCTGCCAAAAAACGACCGGTCTTTACTGTTTAGGCGACCGGTCGCACATGAATCTGTCCAAAAACGACCGGTCGTCACTGCTGACGACCGGTCGCACTGTTCACTGTTCACGGCACTGTTCACTGTCCACGGCACTGTTCATTGTTCACAGTACTGTTCACATGTGATAAAGTGGTGATAAAATGGCGATAGAAAATGCTGTTTGTGTTTTTGTTTAGTTTTCTTGTGTTGTTTCATTTCTTTTACACTTCTTTACTCATTTTTAGTTTCCATTTTGCATTTGTGCATTTGTGGTGTGTCAATTAAGTGTTCTTTACGTACTCAAATTAGAACTTATAGGAAGCCGACAAGTTCTTCGTGGGATCGACCCCGTACTTACATAATCTATACTTCAATAGATTCGTGCACTTGCGGGTATTTTTAATTGGTTGTTTGCACATTAATTTGTGTCCCCTTAGGAATGCAACATTGGATTTCACTCAAAACTCTCCAAATGACTCCACCCACCATATTATGATGTTGCCCAAGTTTTGGGCACGATCCGAAATCAATAGGTGTTCCAAATTGGACAATTCAAGTTCAACGGTAGTTCGTTCCTAGTTGGAGTGGTTGGTGTATTCCATACTTCTAGCGATTGGATTTCACTCAAAACTCACCAAATGACTCCTCCCACCATATTATGATGTTGTCCAAGTTTTGGGCTCGATCCGAAATCAATAGGTGTGAGAAATTGGACAATTCAAGTTCAACGAAAGTTCGTTCCTAATTGGAGTGGTTGGTGTATTCCATACTTCTAGCGATAGGATTTCACTCAAAACTCACCAAATGACTCCTCCCACCATATTAGGATGTTGCCCAAGTTTTGGGCTCGATCCGAAATCAATAGGTGTTCGAAATTGGACAATTCAAGTTCAACGGAAGTTCGTTCCTAATTGGAGTGGTTGGTGTATTCCATACTTCTAGCGATAGGATTTCACTCAAAACTCACCAAATGACTCCTCCCACCATATTATGATGTTGCCCAAGTTTTGGGCTCGATCCGAAATCAATAGGTGTGAGAAATTGGACAACTGAAGTTCAACGGAAGTTCGTTCCTAATTGGAGTGGTTGGTGTATTCCAAACCTCTAGCGATTGGATTTCACTCAAAATTCCCCAAATGACTCCTCCCACCATATTATGAAGTTGCCCAAGTTTTGGGCTCGATCCGAAATCAATAGGTGTGAGAAATTGGACAACCGAAGTTCAACGGAAGTTCGTTCCTAATTGGAGTGGTTGGTGTATTCCAAACCTCTAGCGATTGGATTTCACTCAAAACTCCCCAAAGGACTCCTCCCACCATATTATGAGTTTGCCCAAGTTTTGGCTCGATCGGAAGTCAATAGGTGTTAGCAACTGGACAATTCAAGTTCAACGGCAGTACGTTCCTAATCGGAGTGGTTGGTGTATTCCATACTTCCAGCGATTGGATTTCACTCAAAACTCCCCAAATGACTCCCCCCACCATATTATGATGTTGCCCAAGTTTTGGGATCGATCCGAAATCAATAGGTGTTCCAAATTGGACAATTCAAGTTCAACGGCAGTTCGTTCCTAATTGGAGTGGTTGGTGTATTCCATACTTCTAGCGATTAGATTTCAGTCAAAACTAACCAAATGACTCCTCCCACCATATTATGATGTTGCCCAAGTTTTGGGCTCGATCCGAAATCAATAGGTGTGAGAAATTGGACAATTCAAGTTCAACGGCAGTTCGTTCCTAATTGGAGTGGTTGGTGTATTCCATACTTCTAGCGATTGGATTTCACTCAAAACTCACCAAATGACTTCCCCCACCATATTATGATGTTGCCCAAGTTTTGGGCTCGATCCGAAATCAATAGGTGTGAGAAATTGGACAGTTGAAGTTCAACGGAAGTTCGTTCGTAATTGGAGTGGTTGGTGTATTCCATACTTCTAGCGATTGGATTTCACTCAAAACTAACCAAATGACTCCTCCCACCATATGATGATGTTGCCCAAGTTTTGGGCTCGATCCGAAATCAATAGGTGTGAGAAATTGGACAGTTGAAGTTCAACGGAAGTTCGTTCGTAATTGGAGTGGTTGGTGTATTCCATACTTCTAGCGATTGGATTTCACTCAAAACTCACCAAATGACTCCTCCCACCATATTATGATGTTGCCCAAGTTTTGGGCTCGATCCAAAATCAGTAGGTGTGAGAAATTGGACAATTGAAGTTCAACGGAAGTTCGTTCCTAATTGGAGTGGTTGGTGTATTCCGTACTTCTAGCGATTGGATTTCACTCAAAACCCACCAAATGACTCTTATCACGATATTATGATGTTGCCCAAGTTTTGGGCTCGATCCGAAATCAGTAGGTGTGAGAAATTGGACAATTGAAGTTCAACGGAAGTTCGTTCCTAATTGGAGTGGTTGGTGTATTCCATACTTCTAGCGATTGGATTTCACTCAAAACCCACCAAATGACTCCTCCCAAGATATTATGATGTTGCCCAAGTTTTGGGCTCGATCCGAAATCAGTAGGTGTGAGAAATTGGACAATTGAAGTACAGCGGAAGTTCGTTCCTAATTGGAGTGGTTGGTGTATTCCGAACTTCTAGCGATTGGATTTCACTCAAAACCCACCAAATGACTCCTATCACGATATTATGATGTTGCCCAAGTTTTGGGCACGATCCGAAATCAATAGGTGTTCGAAATTGGACAATTCAAGTTCAACGGCAGTTCGTTCCTAATTGGAGTGGTTGGTGTATTCCATACTTCTATCGATTGGATTTCACTCAAAACTCACCAAATGACTCCCCCCACCATGTTATGATGTTGCCCAAGTTTTGGGCTCGATCCGAAATCAATAGGTGTTCGAAATTGGACAATTCAAGTTCAACGGCAGTTCGTTCCTAATTGGAGTGGTTGGTGTATTCCATACTTCTAGCGATTGGATTTCACTCAAAACTCTCCAAATGACTCCTCCCACCATATTATGATGTTGCCCAAGTTTTGGGCCCGATCCGAAATCAGTAGGTGTGAGAAATTGGACAATTGAAGTTCAACGGAAGTTCGTTCCTAATTGGAGTGGTTGGTGTATTCCATACTTCTAGCGATTGGATTTCACTCAAAACTCACCAAATGACTCCTCCCACCATATTATGATGTTGCCCTGGTTTGGGGCTCGATCCGAAATCAATAGGGGTGAGAAATTGGACAATTCAAGTTCAACGGTAGTTCGTTCCTAATTGGAGTTGTTGGTGTATTCCATACTTCTAGCGATTGGATTTCACTCAAAACTCACCAAATGACTCCTCCCACCATATTATGATGTTGCCGAAGTTTTGGGCTCGATCCGAAATCAATAGGTGTGAGAAATTGGACAATTCAAGTTCAACGACAGTTCGTTCCTAATTGGAGTCGTTGGTGTTTTCCATACTTCTAGCGATTGGATTTCACCCAAAACTCACCAAATGACTCCTCCCACCATATTATATTGTTGCCCAAGTTTTGGGCTCGATCCGAAATCAATAGGTGTTCGAAATTGGACAATTCAAGTTCAACGGCTGTTCGTTCCTAATTGGAGTGGTTGGTGTATTCCATACTTCTAGCGATTGGATTTCACTCAAAACTCACCAAATGACTCCTCCCACCATATTATGATGTTACCCAAGTTTTGGGCCCGATCCGAAATCAGTAGGTGTGAGAAATTGGACAATTGAAGTTCAACGGAAGTTCGTTCCTAATTGGAGTGGTTGGTGTATTCCATACTTCTAGCGATTGGATTTCACTCAAAACTCACCAAATGACTCCTCCCACCATATTATGATGTTGCCCTGGTTTGGGGCTCGATCCGAAATCAATAGGGGTGAGAAATTGGACAATTCAAGTTCAACGGTAGTTCGTTCCTAATTGGAGTTGTTGGTGTATTCCATACTTCTAGCGATTGGATTTCACTCAAAACTCACCAAATGACTCCTCCCACCATATTATGATGTTGCCCAAGTTTTGGGCTCGATCCGAAATCAATAGGTGTTCGAAATTGGACAATTCAAGTTCAACGGCAGTTCGTTCCTAATTGGAGTGGTTGGTGTATTCCATACTTCTAGCGATTGGATTTCACTCAAAACTCACCAAATGACTCCTCCCACCATATTATGATGTTGCCCTGCTTTTGGGCTCGATCCGAAATCAATAGGGGTGAGAAATTGGACAATTCAAGTTCAACGGTAGTTCGTTCCTAATTGGAGTTGTTGGTGTATTCCATACTTCTAGCGATTGGATTTCACTCAAAACTCACCAAATGACTCCTCCCACCATATTATGATGTTGCCGAAGTTTTGGGCTCGATCCGAAATCAATAGGTGTGAGAAATTGGACAATTCAAGTTCAACGGCAGTTCGTTCCTAATCGGAGTCGTTGGTGTTTTCCATACTTCTAGCGATTCGATTTCACTCAAAACACACCAAATGACTCCTCCCACCATATTATGGTGTTGCCCAAGTTTTGGGCTCAGTCCGAAATCAATAGGTGTGAGAAATTGGACACTTGAAGTTCAACGGAAGTTCGTTCCTAATTGGAGTGGTTGGTGTATTCCATACTTCTAGCGATTCGATTTCACTCAAAACACACCAAATGACTCCTCCCACCATATTATGATGTTGCCGAAGTTTTGGGCTCGATCCGAAATCAATAGGTGTGAGAAATTGGACAATTCAATTTCAACGGCAGTTCGTTCCTAATTGGAGTGGTTGGTGTATTCCATACTTCTAGCGATTCGATTTCACTCAAAACTCACCAAATGACTCCTCCCACCATATTATGTTGTTGCCCAAGTTTTGGGCTCGATCCGAAATCAATAGGTGTTCGAAATTGTACAATTCAATTTCAACGGCAGTTCGTTCCTAATTGGAGTGGTTGGTGTATTCCATACTTCTAGCGATTCGATTTCACTCAAAACACACCAAATGACTACTCCCACCATATTATGGTGTTGCCCAAGTTTTGGGCTCAGTCCGAAATCAATAGGTGTGAGAAATTGGACACTTGAAGTTCAACGGAAGTTCGTTCCTAATTGGAGTGGTTCGTGTATTCCATACTTCTAGCGGTTGGATTTCACTCAAAACTCACCAAGTGACTCCTCCCACCATATTATGATGTTACCCAAGTTTGGGGCTCGATTCGAAATCAATAGGGGTGAGAAATTGGACAATTCAAGTTCAACGGCAGTTCGTTCCTAATTGGAGTGGTTGGTGTATTCCATACTTCTAGCGATTGGATTTCACTCAAAACTCACCAAATGACTCCTCCCACCATATTATGATGTTGCCCAAGCTTTGGGCACGATCCGAAATCAATAGGTGTTCGAAATTGGACAATTCAAGTTCAACGGCAGTTCGTTCCTAATTGGTGTGGTTGGTGTATTCCATACTTCTAGCGATTGGATTTCACCCAAAACTCACCAAATGACTCCTCCCACCATATTATGTTGTTGCCCAAGTTTTGGGCTCGATCCGAAATCAATAGGTGTTCGAAATTGTACAATTCAATTTCAACGGCAGTTCGTTCCTAATTGGAGTGGTTGGTGTATTCCATACTTCTAGCGATTGGATTTCACTCAAAACTCACCAAATGACCCCTCCCACCATATTATGATATTGCCCAAGTTTTGGGCACGATCCGAAATCAATAGGTGTTCGAAATTGGACAATTCAAGTTCAACGGCAGTTCGTTCCTAATTGGAGTGGTTGGTGTATTCCATACTTCTAGCGATTGGATTTCACTCAAAACTCACCAAATGACTCCTCCCACCATATTATGATGTTGCCCAAGTTTTGGGCTCGATCCAAAATCAGTAGGTGTGAGAAATTGGACAATTGAAGTTCAACGGAAGTTCGTTCCTAATTGGAGTGGTTGGTGTATTCCGTACTTCTAGCGATTGGATTTCACTCAAAACCCCCCGAATGACTCCTATCACGATATTATGATGTTGCCCAAGTTTTGGGCTCTATCCGAAATCAGTAGGTGTGAGAAATTGGACAATTGAAGTTCAACGGAAGTTCGTTCCTAATTGGAGTGGTTGGTGTATTACATACTTCTAGCGATTGGATTTCACTCAAAACTCACCAAATGACTCCTCCCACCATATTATGATGTTGCCCAACTTTTGGGCTCGATCCGAAATCAGTAGGTGTGAGAAATTGGACAATTGAAGTTCAGCGGAAGTTCGTTCCTAATTGGAGTGGTTGGTGTATTCCGTACTTCTAGCGATTGGATTTCACTCAAAACCCACCAAATGACTCCTATCACGATATTATGATGTTGCCCAAGTTTTGGGCTCGATCCGAAATCATTAGGTGTTCGAAATTGGACAATTCAATTTCAGTGGCAGTTCGTTCCTAATTGGAGTGGTTGGTGTATTCCATACTTCTAGCGATTGGATTTCACTCAAAATTCACCAAATGACTCCTCCCACCATATTATGATGTTGCCCAAGTTGTAAGTTCGATCCGAAATCAATAGGTGTGAGAAATTGAACAATTCAAGTTCAAAGGCAGTTCGTTCCTACTTGGAGTGGTTGGTGTATTCCATACTTCTAGCGATTGGATTTCACTCAAAACTCACGAAATGACTCCACCCACCATATTATGATGTTGCCAAAGTTTGGGGCTCGGTCCAAAATCAATAGGTGTGAGAAATTGGACAATTCAAGTTCAACGGCAGTTCGTTCCTAATTGGAGTGGTTGGTGTATTCCATACTTCTAGCGATTGGATTTCACTCAAAACTCACCAAATGACGCCTCCAACCATATTAGGACGTTGCCCAAATTTTGGGCTCGATCCGAAATCAATAGGTGTTCCAAATTGGACAATTCCAGTTCAACGGCAGTTCGTTCCTAACTGGAGTGGTTGGTGTATTCCATACTTCTAGCGATTGGATTTCACTCAAAACTCACCAAATGACTCCTCCCACCATATTATGACGTTGCCCAAATTTTGGGCTCGATCCGAAATCAATAGGTGTTCCAAATTGGACAATTCAAGTTCAACGGCAGTTCGTTCCTAATTGGAGTTGTTGGTGTATTCCATACTTCTAGCGATTTGATTTCACTCAAAACTCACCAAATGACTCCTCCCACCATATTATGACGTTGCCCAAATTTTGGGCTCGATCCGAAATCAATAGGTGTTCCAAATTGGACAATTCAAGTTCAACGGCAGTTCGTTCCTAATTGGAGTGGTTGGTGTATTCCATACTTCTAGCGGTTGGATTTCACTCAAAACTCACCAAGTGACTCCTCCCACCATATTATGATGTTGCCCAAGTTTGGGGCTCGATCCGAAATCAATATGGGTGAGAAATTGGACAATTCAAGTTCAACGGCAGTTCGTTCCTAATTGGAGTGGTTGGTGTATTCCATACTTCTAGCGATTGGATTTCACTCAAAACTCACCAAATGACTCCTCCCACCATATTATGATGTTGCCCAAGTTTTGGGCACGATCCGAAATCAATAGGTGTTCGAAATTGGACAATTCAAGTTCAACGGCAGTTCGTTCCTAATTGGAGTGGTTGGTGTATTCCATACTTCTAGCGATTGGATTTCACCCAAAACTCACCAACTGACTCCTCCCACCATATTATGTTGTTGCCCAAGTTTTGGGCTCGATCCGAAATCAATAGGTGTTCGAAATTGTACAATTCAATTTCAACGGCAGTTCGTTCCTAATTGGAGTGGTTGGTGTATTCCATACTTCTAGCGATTGGATTTCACTCAAAACTCACCAAATGACTCCTCCCACTGTATTATGATGTTGCCCAAGTTTGGGGATCGATCCAAAATCAATAGGTGTGAGAAATTGGACAATTTAACTTCAACGGCAGTTTGTTCAGACTTGGAGTGGTTGGTGTATTCCATACATCTAGCGATTGGATTTCACTCAAAACTCACCAAAGGACTCCTCCCACCATATTATGATGTTGCCCAAGTTTTGGGGTAGATCCGAAATGAATAGGTGTGAGAAACAGGACAATTCAAGTTCAACGGCCGTTCTTTCCTAATTGGAGTGGTTGGTGTATTCCATACTTCTAGTGATTGGATTTCACTCAAAACTCACCAAATGACTCCTCCCACCATATTATGATGTTGCCCAAGTTTTCGGCTCGATCCGAAATCAATAGGTGTGAGAAATTGGACAATTCAAGTTCAACGGCAGTTCGTTCCTAATTGGAGTGGTTGGTGTATTCCATACTTCTAGCGATTGGATTTCACTCAAAACTCACCAAATGACTCCTCCCACTGTATTATGATGTTGCCCAAGTTTGGGGATCGATCCAAAATCAATAGGTGTGAGAAATTGGACAATTTAACTTCAACGGCAGTTTGTTCAGACTTGGAGTGGTTGGTGTATTCCATACTTCTAGCGATTGGATTTCACTCAAAACTCACCAAATGACTCCTCCCACCATATTATGATGTTGCCCAAGTTTTGGGGTAGATCCGAAATGAATAGGTGTGAGAAACAGGACAATTCAAGTTCAACGGCCGTTCGTTCCTAATTGGAGTGGTTGGTGTATTCCATACTTCTAATGATTGGATTTCACTCAAAACTCACCAAATGACTCCTCCCACCATATTATGATGTTGCCCAAGTTTTCGGCTCGATCCGAAATCAATAGGTGTGAGAAATTGAACAATACAAGTTCAAAGGCAGTTCCTTCCTACTTGAAGTGGTTGGTGTATTCCATACTTCTAGCGAATGGATTTCACTCAAAACTCACCAAATGACTCCATCCACCATATTATGATGTTGCCCAAGTTTGGGGCTCGGTCCGAAATCAATAGGTGTGAGAAATTGGACAGTTCAAGTTCAAGGGAAGTTCGTTCCTAATTGGAGTGGTTGGTGTATTCTATACTTCTAGCGATTGGATTTCACGCAAAACTCACCAAATGTCTCCTCCCACCATATTATGATGTTGCCCAAGTTTTGGAGTCGATCCGAAATCAATAGGTGTGAGAAATTGGACAATTCAATTTCAACGGCATTTCGTTCCTAACTGGAGTGGTTGGTGTATTCCATACTTCTAGCGATTGGATTTCACTCAAAACTCACCAAATGACTCCTCCCACCATATTATGATGTTGCCCAAGTTTTGGGGTCGATCCGAAATGAATAGGTGTGAGAAACAGGACAATTCAAGTTCAACGGCAGTTCGTTCCTAATTGGAGTGGTTGGTGTATTCCATACTTCTAGCGATTGGATTTCACTCAAAACTCACCAAATGACGCCTCCCACCATATTATGACGTTGCCCAAATTTTGGGCTCGATCCGAAATCAATAGGTGTTCCAAATTGGACAATTCAAGTTCAACGGCAGTTCGTTCCTAACTGGAGTGGTTGGTGTATTCCATACTTCTAGCGATTGGATTTCACTCAAAACTCACCAAATGACTCCTCCCACCATATTATGATGTTGCCCAAGTTTTGGGGTCGATCCGAAATGAATAGGTGTGAGAAACTGGACAATTCAAGTTCAACGGCCGTTCGTTCCTAATTGGAGTGGTTGGTGTATTCCATACTTCTAGAGATTGGATTTCACTCAAAACTCACCAAATGACTCCTCCCACCATATTATGATGTTGCCCAAGTTTTCGGCTCGATCCGAAATCAATAGGTGTTCCAAATTGGACAATTCAAGTTCAACGGCAGTTCGTTCCTAATTGGAGTGGTTGGTGTATTCCATACTTCTAGCGATTGGATTTCACTCAAAACTCACCAAATGACTCCTCCCACCATATTATGATGTTGCCCAAGTTTTGGGCTCGATCCGAAATCAATAGGTGTGAGAAATTGGACAATTCAAGTTCAACGGCAGTTCGTTCCTAATTGGAGTGGTTGGTGTATTACATACTTCTAGCAATTGGATTTCACTCAAAACTCACCAAATGACTCCTCCCACCATATTATGATGTTGCCCAAGTTGTAAGTTCGATCCGAAATCAATAGGTGTGAGAAATTGAACAATTCAAGTTCAAAGGCCGTTAATTCCTACTTGGAGTGGTTGGTGTATTCCATACTTCTAGCGAATTGATTTCACTCAAAACTCACCAAATGACTCCACCCACCATATTATGATGTTGCCCAAGTTTGGGGCTCGGTCCGAAATCAATAGGTGTGAGAAATTGGACAGTTGAAGTTCAAGGGAAGTTCGTCCCTAATTGGAGTGGTTGGTGTATTCTATACTTCTAGCGATTGGATTTCACGCAAAACTCACCAAATGACTCCTCCCACCATATTATGATGTTGCCCAAGTTTGGGCTCGATCCGAAATCAATAGGTGTGAGAAATTGGACAATTTAAGTTCAACGGCAGTTTGTTCAGACTTGGAGTGGTTGGTGTATTCCATACTTCTAGAGATTGGATTTCACTCAAAACTCCCCAAATGACTCCTCCCACCATATTATGATGTTGCCCAAGTTTTCGGCTCGATCCGAAATCAATAGGTGTTCCAAATTGGACAATTCAAATTCAACGGCAGTTCGTTCCTAATTGGAGTGGTTGGTGTATTCCATACTTCTAGCGATTGGATTTCACTCAAAACTCACCAAATGAATCCTCCCACCATATTATGATGTTGCCCAAGTTTTGGGCTCGATCCGAAATCAATAGGTGTGAGAAATTGGACAATTCAAGTTCAACGGCAGTTCGTTCCTAATTGGAATGGTTGGTGTATTACATACTTCTAGCTATTGGATTTCACTCAAAACTCACCAAATGACTCCTCCCACCATATTATGATGTTGCCCAAGTTTGGGGCTCGATCAAAAAACAATAGGTGTTCCAAATTGGACAATTTAAGTTCAACGGCAGTTTGTTCCGAATTGGAGTGGTTGGTGTATTCCATACTTCTAGCGATTGGATTTCACTCAAAACTCACCAAATGAATCCTCCCACCATATTATGATGTTGCCCAAGTTTTGGGCTCGATCCGAAATCAATAGGTATGAGAAATTGGACAATTCAAGTTCAACGACAGTTCGTTCCTAATTGGAGTGGTTGGTGTATTCCATACTTCTAGCGATTGGATTTCACTCAAAACTCACCAAATGACTCCTCCCACCATATTATGATGTTGCCCAAGTTTGGGGCTCGATCAAAAAACAATAGGTGTTCCAAATTGGACAATTTAAGTTCAACGGCAGTTTGTTCCGAATTGGAGTGGTTGGTGTATTCCATACTTCTAGCGATTGGATTTCACTCAAAACTCACCAAATGAATCCTCCCACCATATTATGATGTTGCCCAAGTTTTGGGCTCGATCCGATATCAATAGGTATGAGAAATTGGACAATTCAAGTTCAACGACAGTTCGTTCCTAATTGGAGTGGTTGGTGTATTCCATACTTCTAGCGATTGGATTTCACTCAAAACTCACCAAATGACTCCTCCCACCATATTATGATGTTGCACAAGTTTGGGGCTCGATCCGAAATCAATAGGTGTGAGAAATTGGACAATTCAAGTTCAACGGCAGTTCGTTCCTAATTGGAGTGGTTGGTGTATTCCATACTTCTACCGACTGGATTTCACTCAAAACTCACGAAATGACTCCTCCCACCATAATATGATGTTGCCCAAGTTTTGGGCTCGATTCGAAATCAATAGGTGTTCCAAATTGGACAATTCAAGTTCAACGGCAATTCGTTCCTAACTGGAGTGGTTGGTGTATTCCATACTTCTAGCGATTGGTTTTCACTCAAAACTCACCAAATGACTCCTCCCACCATATTATGATGTTGCCCAAGTTTTGGGCTCGATCCGAAATCAATAGGTGTTCCAAATTGGACAATTCAAGTTCAACGGCAGTTCGTTCCTAATTGGAGTGGTTGGTGTATTCCATACTTCTAGCGATTGGATTTCACTCAAAACTCACCAAATGACTCCTCCCACCATATTGTGATGTTGCCCAAGTTTTTGGTTCGATCCGAAATCAATAGGTGTGAGAAATTGGACAATTTAAGTTCAACGGCAGTTTGTTCCCAATTGGTGTGGTTGGTGTATTCCATACTTCTAACGATTGGATTTCACTCAAACCTCACCAAATGACTCCTCCCGCTATATTATGATGTTGCCTAAGTTTTGGGCTCGATCCGAACTCAATAGGTGTGAGAAATTGGACAATTTAAGTTCAACGGCAGTTTGTTCCTAACTGGAGTGGTTGGTGTATTCCATACTTCTAGCGATTGGATTTCACTCAAAACTCACCAAATGACTCCTCCCACCATATTATGATGTTTCCCAAGTTTTGGGCTCGATCCGAAATCAATAGGAGTTCGAAATTGGACAATTCAAGTTCAACGGCAGTTCGTTCCTAATTGGAGTGGTTGGTGTATTCCATACTTCTAGCGATTGGATTTCACTCAAAACTCACCAAATGACTCCTCCCACCATATTATGATGTTTCCCAAGTTTTGGGCTCGATCCGAAATCAATAGGAGTTCGAAATTGGACAATTCAAGTTCAACGGCAGTTCGTTCCTAATTGGAGTGGTTGGTGTATTCCATACTTCTAGCGATTGGTTTTCACTCAAAACTCACCAAATGACTCCTCCCACCATATTATGATGTTGCCCAAGTTTTGCGCTCGATCCGAAATCAATAGGTGTTCCAAATTGGACAATTCAAGTTCAACGGCAGTTCGTTCCTAATTGGAGTGGTTGGTGTATTCCATACTTCTAGCGATTGGATTTCACTCAAAACTCACCAAATGACTCCTCCCACCATATTGTGATGTTGCCCAAGTTTTTGGTTCGATCCGAAATCAATAGGTGTTCCAAATTGGACAATTCAAGTTCAACGGCAGTTCGTTCCCAATTGGTGTGGTTGGTGTATTCCATACTTCTAACGATTGGATTTCACTCAAACCTCACCAAATGACTCCTCCCACCATATTATGATGTTGCCCAAGTTTGGGGCTCGATCCGAAATCAATAGGTGTGAGAAATTGGACAATTCAAGTTCAACGGTATTTCATTCCTAATTGGAGTGGTTGGTGTATTCCATACTTCTAGCGATTGGATTTCACTCAAAACTCACCAAATGACTCCTCCCAACATATTATGATGTTGCCCAAGTTTGGGGCTCGATCCGAAATCAATAGGGGTGAGAAATTGGACAATTCAAGTTCAACGGCAGTTCGTTCCTAATTGGAGTGGTTGGTGTATTCCATACTTCTAGCGATTGGATTTCACTCAAAACTCACTAAATGACTCCTTCCACCATATTATGATGTTTCCCAAGTTTTGGGCTCGATCCGAAATCAATAGGTGTTCGAAATTGGACAATTCAAGTTCAACGGCAGTTCGTTCCTAATTGGAGTGGTTGGTGTATTCCATACTTCTAGCTATTGGATTTCACTCAAAACTCACCAAATGACTCCTCCCACCATATTATGATGTTGCCCAAGTTTTGGGGTCGATCCGAAATCAATAGGTGTGAGAAATTGGACAATTCAAGTTCAACGGCCGTTCGTTCCTAATTGGAGTGGTTGGTGTATTCCATACTTCTAGAGATTGGATTTCACTCAAAACTCCCCAAATGACTCCTCCCACCATATTATGATGTTGCCCAAGTTTTCGGCTCGATCCGAAATCAATAGGTGTTCCAAATTAGACAATTCAAGTTCAACGGCAGTTCGTTCCTAATTGGAGTGGTTGGTGTATTCCATACTTCTAGCGATTGGATTTCACTCAAAACTCACCAAATGACTCCTCCCACCATATTATGATGTTTCCCAAGTTTTGGGGTCGATCCGAAATCAATAGGTGTGAGAAATTGGACAATTCAAGTTCAACGGCCGTTCGTTCCTAATTGGAGTGGTTGGTGTATTCCATACTTCTAGAGATTGGATTTCACTCAAAACTCATCAAATGACTCCTCCCACCATATTATGATGTTCCCCAAGTTTTGGTCTCGATCCGAAATCAATAGGTGTTCCAAATTAGACAATTCAAGTTCAACGGAAGTTCGTTCCTAATTGGAGTGGTTGGTGTATTCCATACTTCTAGCGATTGGATTTCACTCAAAACTCATCAAATGACTCCTCCCACCATATTATGATGTTCCCCAAGTTTTGGTCTCGATCCGAAATCAATAGGTGTTCCAAATTGGACAATTCAAGTTCAACGGCAGTTCGTTCCTAATTGGAGTGGTTGGTGTATTCCATACTTCTAGCGTTTGGATTTCACTCAAAACTCACCAAATGACTTCTCCCACCATATTGTGATGTTGCCCAAGTTTTGGGCTCGATACGAACTCAATAGGTGTGAGAAATTGGACAATTTAAGTTCAACGGCAGTTCGTTCCTAATTGGAGATGTTGGTGTATTCCATACTTCTAGCGATTGGATTTCACTCAAAACTCACCAAATGACTCCACCCACCATATTATGATGTTGCACAAATTCGGGGTTCCATCCGAAATCAATAGGTGTGAGAAATTGGACAATTCAAGTTCAACGGTAGTTCGTTCCTAATTGGAGTGGTTGGTGTATTCCATACTTCTAGCGATTGGATTTCACTCAAAACTCACCAAATGACTCCTCCCACCATATTGTGATGTTGCCCAAGTTTTGGGCTCGATCTGTAATCAATAGGTGTGAGAAATTGGACAATTCAAGTTCAACGGCAGTTCGTTCCTAATTGGAGTGGTTGGTGTAATCCATACTTCTAGCAATTAGAGTTCACTCAAAACTCACCAAATGACTCCTCCCGCCATATTATGATGTTGCCCAAGTTTTGGGCTCGATCCGAAATCAATAGGTGTGAGAAATTGGACAATTCAAGTTCAACGGCAGTTCGTTCCTAATTGGAGTGGTTGGTGTATTCCATACCTCTAGCGATTGGATTTCACTCAAAACTCACCAAATGACTCCTCCCACCATATTATGATGTTGCCCAAGTTTTGGGCTCGATCCGAAATCAATAGGTGTGAGAAATTGGACAATTCAAGTTCAACGGCAGTTCATTCCTAATTGGAGTGGTTGGTGTATTCCATACTTCTAGCGATTGGATTTCACTCAAAACTCATGAAATGACTCCTCCCATCATATTATGATGTTGCACAAGTTTGGGGTTCCATACGAAATCAATAGGTGTGAGAAATTGGACAATTCAAGTTCAACGGCAGTTCGTTCCTAATTGGAGTGGTTGGTGTATTCCATACTTCTAGCGATTGGATTTCACTCAAAACACACTAAATGACTCCTCCCACCATATTATGATGTTGCCCAAGTTTTGGTCGCGATCCGAAATCAATAGGTGTTCCAAATTGGACAATTCAAATTCAACGGCAGTTCGTTCCTAATTGGAGTGGTTGGTGTATTCCATACTTCTAGCGATTGGATTTCACTCAAAACTCACCAAATGACTCCTCCCACCATATTATGATGTTGCCAAAGTCAGGGGTTCGATCCGAAATCAATAGGAGTGAGAAATTGGACAATTCAAGTTCAACGGCAGTTCGTTCCTAATTGGAGTGGTTGGTGTATTCCATAATTCTAGCGATTTGATTTCACTCAAAACTCACCAAATGACTCCTCCCACCATATTATGATGTTGCCCAAGTTTTGGGCTCGATCCGAACTCAATAGGTTTGAGAAATTGGACAATTTCAGTTCAATGGCAGTTCGTTCCTAATTGGAGTTGTTTGTGTATTCCGTACTTCTAGCGATTGGATTTCACTCAAAACTCACCAAATGACTCCTCCCACCATATTACGATGTTGCCCAAGTTTTGGGCTCGATCCGAAATCAATAGGTGTTCCAAATTGGACAATTCAAGTTCAACGGCAGTTCGTTCCTAATTGGAGTGGTTGGTGTATTCCATACTTCTCGCGATTGGATTTCACTTAAAACTCACCAAATGACTCCTCCCACCACAATATGATGTTGCCCAAGTTTTGGGCTCGATCCTAAATCAATAGGTGTGAGAAATTGGACAATTCAAGTTCAACGGCAGTTCGTTCCTAATTGGAGTGGTTGGTGTATTCCATATTTCTAGCGATTGGATTTCACTTAAAACTCACTAAATGACTCCTCCCACCATATTATGATGTTGCCCAAGTTTTGGTCGCGATCCGAAATCAATAGGTGTTCCAAATTGGACAATTCAAGTTCAACGGCAGTTCGTTCCTAATTTGAGTGGTTCGTGTATTCCATACTTCTAGCGATTGGATTTCACTCAAAACTCACCAAATGACTCCTCCCACCATATTATGATGTTGCCCAAGTTTTGGGCTCGATCCGAAATCAATAGGTGTGAGAAATTGGACAATTCAAGTTCAACGGCAGTTCGTTCCTAATTGGAGTGGTTGGTGTATTCCATACTTCTAGCGATTGGATTTCACTCAAAACTCACTAAATGACACCTCCCACCATATTATGATGTTGCCCAAGTTTTGGTCACGATCCGAAATCAATAGGTGTTCCAAATTGGACAATTCAAGTTCAACGGCAGTTCGTTACTAATTGGAGTGGTTGGTGTATTCCATACTTCTAGCGATTGGATTTCACTCAAAACTGACGAAATGACTCCTCCCACCATATTATGATGTTGCACAAGTTTGGGGTTCCATACGAAATCAATAGGTGTTCCAAATTGGACAATTCAGGTTCGACGGCAGTTCGTTCCTAATTGGAGTGGTTGGTGTATTCCATACTTCTAGCGATTGGATTTCACTCAAAACTCACCAAATGACTCCTCCCAACATATTATGATGTTGCCCAAGTTAGGGGCTCGATCCGAAATCAATAGGTGTGACAAATTGGACAATTCAAGTTCAACGGCAGTTCGTTCCTAATTGGAGTGGTAGGTGTATTCCATACTTCTAGCGATTGGAGTTCACTCAAAACTCACTAAATGAATCCTCCCACCATATTATGATGTTGACCAAGTTTTGGTCTCGATCCGAAATCAATAGGTGTTCCAAATTGGACAATTCAAGTTCAACGGCAGTTCGTTCCTAATTGGAGTGGTTGGTGTATTCCATACTTCTAGCGATCGGATTTCACTCAAAACTCACCAAATGACTCCTCCCACCATATTATGATGTTGCCCAAGTTTTGGGCTCGATCCGAAATCAGTAGGTGTTCCAAATTGGACAATTCAAGTTCAACGGCAGCTCGTTCCTAATTGGAGTGGTTGCTGTATTCCATACTTCTAGCGATTGGATTTCACTCAAAACTCACCAAATGACTCCTCCCACCATATTATGATGTTGCCCAAGTTTTGGGCTCGATCCGAAATCAATAGGTTTGAGAAATTGGACAATTCAAGTTCAACGGCAGTTCGTTCCTAATTGGAGTGGTTGGTGTATTCCATACTTCTAGCGATTGGATTTCACTCAAAACTCACGAAATGACTCCTCCCATCATATTATGATGTTGCACAAGTTTGGGGTTCCGTACGAAATCAATAGGTGTTCCAAATTGGACAATTCAAGTTCAACGGCAGCTCGTTCCTAATTGGAGTGGTTGGTGTATTCCATACTTCTAGCGATTGGATTTCACTCAAAACTCACCAAATGACTCCTCCCACCATATTATGATGTTGCCCAAGTTTTGGGCTCGATCCGAAATCAATAGGTTTGAGAAATTGGACAATTCAAGTTCAACGGCAGTTCGTTCCTAATTGGAGTGGTTGGTGTATTCCATACTTCTAGCGATTGGATTTCACTCAAAACTCACCAAAGGACTCCTCCAACCATATTATGATGTTGCCCAAGTTAGGGGCTCGATCCGAAATCAATAGGTGTGAGAAATTGGACAATTCAAGTTCAACGGCAGTTCATTCCTAATTGGAGTGGGTGTTGTATTCCAGACTTCTAGTGATTGGATTTCCCTCAAAACTCACCAAATGACTCCTCCCACCATAATATGATGTTGCCCAAGTTTTACGCTCGATCCGAATTCAATAGGTGTTCCAAATTGGACAATTCAAGTTCAACGGCAGTTCATTCCTAATTCGAGTGGTTGTTGTATTCCAGACTTCTAGTGATTGGATTTCACTCAAAACTCACCAAATGACTCCTCCCACCATATTATGATGTTGCCCAAGTTCTGGGCTCGATCCGAACACAATAGGTGTGAGAAATTGGACAATTTAAGTTCAACGGCAGTTCGTTCCTAATTGGAGTTGTTGGTGTATTCCATACTTCTAGCGATTGGATTTCACTCAAAACTCACCAAATGACTACTCCCACCATATTATGATGTTGCACAAGTTTGCGGTTCCATCTGAAATCAATAGGTGTGAGAAATTGGACAATTCAAGTTCAACGGCAGTTCGTTCCTAATTGGAGTGCTTGGTGTATTACGTACTTCTAGCGATTGGATTTCACTCAAAACTCACCAAATGACTCCTCCCACCATATTATGATGTTGCTCAAGTTTTGGGCTCGATCCGAAATCAACAGGTGTGAGAAATTGGACAATTCAAGTTCAACGACAGTTCGTTCCTAATTCGAGTGGTTGGTGAATTCCATACTTCTAGCGATTGTATTTCACTCAAAGCTCACCAAATGACTCCTCCCACCGTATTACGATGTTGCCCAAGTTTTGGGCTCGATCCGAAATCAATAGGTGTTCCAAATTGGACAATTCAAGTTCAACGGCAGTTCGTTCCTAATTGGAGTGGTTGGTGTATTCCATACTTCTCGCGATTGGATTTCACTTAAAACTCACCAAATGACTCCTCCCACCACATTATGATGTTGCCCAAGTTTTGGGCTCGATCCGAAATCAATAGGTGTTCCAAATTGGACAACTCAAGTTCAACGGCAGTTCGTTCCTAATTGGAGTGGTTGGTGTATTCCATACTTCTAGCGATTGGATTTCACTCAAAACTCACCAAAGGACTCCTCCAACCATATTATGATGTTGCCCAAGTTAGGGGCTCGATCCGAAATCAATAGGTGTGAGAAATTGGACAATTCAAGTTCAACGGCAGTTCGTTCCTAATTGGAGTGGTTGGTGTATTCCGTACTTCTAGCGATTGGATTTCACTCAAAACTCACCAAATGACTCCTCCCACCATATTATGATGTTGCCCAAGTTTTGGGCTCGATCCGAAATCAATAGGTGTGAGAAATTGAACAATTCAAGTTCAACGGCAGTTCATTCCTAATTGGAGTGGTTGTTGTATTCCAGACTTCTAGTGATTGGATTTCCCTCAAAACTCACCAAATGACTCCTCCCACCATATTATGTTGTTGCCCAAGTTTTGCGCTCGATCCGAAATCAATAGGTGTTCAAAATTGGACAATTCAATTTCAACGGCAGTTCATTCCTAATTGGAGTGGTTGGTGTATTCCATACTTCTCGCGATTGGATTTCACTTAAAACTCACCAAATGACTCCTCCCACCACATTATGATGTTGCCCAAGTTTTGGGCTTGATCCGAAATCAATAGGTGTTCCAAATTGGACAATTCAAGTTCAACGGCAGTTCGTTCCTAATTGGAGTGGTTGGTGTATTACATACTTCTAGCGATTGGATTTCACTCAAAACTCACCAAATGACTCCTCCCACCATATTATGATGTTGCCCAAGTTTTGGGCTCGATCCGAAATCAATAGGTGTGAGGAATTGGACAATTCAGGTTCAACGGCAGTTCGTTCCTAATTGGAGTGGTTGGTGTATTCCATACTTCTAGCGAATGGATTTCACTCAAAACTCACCAAATGACTCCTCCCACCATATTATGATGTTCCCCAAGTTTTTCGCTCGATCCGAAATCAATAGGTGTGAGAAATTGAACAATTCAAGTTCAACGGCAGTTCATTCCTAATTGGAGTGGTTGTTGTATTCCAGACTTCTAGTGATTGGATTTCACTCAAAACTCACCAAATGACTCCTCCCACCATATTATGATGTTGCCCAAGTTTTGCGCTCGATCCGAAATCAATTGGTGTTCCAAATTGGACAATTCAAGTTCAACGGCAGTTCATTCCTAATTGGAGTGGTTGTTGTATTCCAGACTTCTAGTGATTGGATTTCACTCAAAACTCACCAAATGACTCCTCCCACCATATTATGATGTTGCCCAAGTTTTGGGCTCGATCGGAAATCAATAGGTGTTCCAAATTGGACAATTCAAGTTCAACGGCAGTTCGTTCCTAATTGAAGTGGTTGGTGTATTCCATACTTCTAGCGATTGGATTTCACTCAAAACTCACCAAATGACTCCTCCCACCATATTATGATGTTGCCCAAGTTTTGGGCTCGATCCGAAATCAATAGGTGTTCCAAATTGGACAATTCAAGTTCAACGGCAGTTCGTTCCTAATTGGAGTGGTTGGTGTATTCCGTACTTCTAGCGATTGGATTTCACTCAAAACTCACCAAATGACTCCTCCCACCATATTATGATGTTGCCCAAGTTTTGGGCTCGATCCGAAATCAATAGGTGTTCCAAATTGGACAATTCAAGTTCAACGGCAGTTCGTTCCTAATTGGAGTGGTTGGTGTATTCCGTACTTCTAGCGATTGGATTTCACTCCAAACTCACCAAATGACTCCTCCCACCATATTATGATGTTGCCCAAGTTTTGGGCTCGATCCGAAATCAATAGGTGTTCCAAATTGGACAATTCAAGTTCAACGGCAGTTCGTTCCTAATTGGAGTGGTTGGTGTATTACATACTTCTAGCGATTGGATTTCATTCAAAACTCCCCAAATGACTCCTCCCACCATATTATGATGTTGCCCAAGTTTTGGGTTCGATCCGAAATCGATAGGTGTGAGAAATTGGACAATTCAAGTTCAACGGCAGTTCGTTCCTAATTGGAGTGGTTGGTGTATTCCATACTTCTAGCGATTGGATTTCACTCAAAACTCACCAAATGACTCCTCCCACCATATTATGATGTTGCCCAAGTTTTGGGCTCGATCCGAAATCAATAGGTGTGAAAAATTGGACAATTCAAGTTCAACGGCAGTTCGTTCCTAATTGGAGTGGTTGGTGTATTCCATACTTCTAGCGATTGGATTTCACTCAAAACTCACTGCATGACTCCTCCCACCATATTTTGATGTTGCCCAAGTTTTGGTCTCGATCCGAAATCAATAGGTGTTCCAAATTAGACAATTCAAGTTCAACGGCAGTTCGTTCCTAATGGGAGTGGTTGGTGTATTACATACTTCTAGCGATTGGATTTCACTGAAAACTCACCAAATGACTCCTCCCACCATATTATGATGTTGCCCAAGTTTTCGGCTCGATCCGAAATCAATAGGTTGGAGAAATTGGATAATTTAAGTTCAACGGCAGTTCGTTCCTAATTGTAGTGGTTGGTGTATTCCATACTTCTAGCGATTGGATTTCACTAAAAACTCACGAAATGACTCCTCCCATCATATTATGATGTTGCCCAAGTTAGGGGTTTGATCCGAAATCAATAGGTGTGAGAAATTGGACAATTCAAGTTCAACGGCAGTTCGTTCCTAATTGGAGTGGTTGGTGTATTCCATACTTCTCGCGATTGGATTTCACTTAAAACCCACCAAATGACTCCTCCCACCACATTATGATGTTGCCCAAGTTTTGGGCTCGATCCGAAATCAATAGGTGTTCCAAATTGGACAATTCAAGTTCAACGGCAGTTCGTTCCTAATTGGAGTTGTTGGTGTATTCCATACTTCTAGCGATTGTATTTCACTCAAAACTCACCAATTGACTCCTCCCACCATATTACGATGTTGCCCATGTTTTGGGCTCGATCCGAAATCAATAGGTGTTCCAAATTGGACAATTCAAGTTCAACGGCAGTTCGTTCCTAATTGGAGTGGTTGGTGTATTCCATACTTCTCGCGATTGGATTTCACTTAAAACTCACCAAATGACTCCTCCCACCGCATTATGATGTTGCCCAAGTTTTGGGCTAGATCCGAAATCAATAGGTGTTCCAAATTGGACAATTCAAGTTCAACGGCAGTTCGTTCCTAATTGGAGTGGTTGGTGTATTCCATACTTCTATCGATTGGATTTCACTTAAAACTCACCAAATGACTCCTCCCACCACATTATGATGTTGCCCGAATTTTGGGCTCGATCCGAAATCAATAGGTGTTCCAAATTGGACAATTCAAGTTCAACGGCAGTTCGTTCCTAATTGGAGTTGTTGGTGTATTCCATACTTCTAGCGATTGTATTTCACTCAAAACTCACCAAATGACTCCTCCCACCATATTATGATGTTGCACAAGTTTGGGGTTCCATACGAAATCAATAGGTGTGAGGAATTGGACAATTCAGGTTCAACGGCAGTTCGTTCCTAATTGGAGTGGTTGGTGTATTCCATACTTCTAGCGATTGGATTTCACTCAAAACTCACCAAATGACTCCTCCCACCATATTATGATGTTGCCCAAGTTTTGGGCTCGATCCGAAATCAATAGGTGTTCCAAATTGGACAATTCAAGTTCAACGGCAGTTCGTTCCTAATTGGAGTTGTTGGTGTATTCCATACTTCTAGCGATTGTATTTCACTCAAAACTCACCAAATGACTCCTCCCACCATATTATGATGTTGGCCAAGTTTTCGGCTCGATCCGAAATCAACAGGTGTGAGAAATTGGACAATTTAAGTTCAACGGCGGTTCGTTCCTAATTGTAGTGGTTGGTGTATTCCATACTTCTAGCGATTGGATTTCACTCAAAACTCACGAAATGACTCCTCCCATCATATTATGATGTTGCACAAGTTTGGGGTTCCATACGAAATCAATAGGTGTGAGGAATTGGACAATTCAGGTTCAACGGCAGTTCGTTCCTAATTGGAGTGGTTGGTGTATTCCATACTTCTAGCGATTGGATTTCACTCAAAACTCACCAAATGACTCCTCCCACCATATTATGATGTTGCCCAAGTTTTGGGCTCGATCCGAAATCAATAGGTGTGAGAAATTGGACAATTCCAGTTCAACGGCAGTTCGTTCCTAATTGGAGTGGTTGCTGTATTCCATACTTCTAGCGATTGGATTTCACTCAAAACTCACCAAATGACTCCTACCAACATATTATGATGTTGCCCAAGTTTTGGGCTCGATCTGAAATCAATAGGTGCGAGAAATTGGACAATTCAAGTTCAACGGCAGTTCGTTCCTAATTGGAGTGGTTGGTGTATTCCATACTTCTAGCAATTGGATTTCACTCAAAACTCACCAAATGACTCCTCCCACCATATTATGATGTTGTCCAAGTTTTGGGCTCGATCCGAAATCAATAGGTGTTCCAAATTGGACAATTCAAGTTCAACGGCAGTTCGTTCCTAATTGGAGTGGTTGGTGTATTCCATACTTCTAGCGATTGGATTTCACTCAAAACTCACCAAATGACTCCTCCCACCATATTATGATGTTGCCCAAGTTTTGGGCTCGATCCGAAATCAATAGGTGTGACAAATTGGACAATTCAAGTTCAACGGCAGTTCGTTCCTAATTGGAGTGGTTGGTGTATTCCATACTTCTAGCGATTGGATTTCACTCAAAACTCACCAAATGACTCCTCCCACCATATTATGATGTTGCCCAAGTTTTGGGCTCGATCCGAAATCCATAGGTGTGAGAAATTGGACAATTCAAGTTCAACGGCAGCTCGTTCCTAATTGGAGTGGTTGGTGTATTCCATACTTCTAGCGATTCGATTTCACTCAAAACTCACCAAATGACTCCTACCAACATATTATGATGTTGCTCAAGTTTTGGGCTCGATCTGAAATCAATAGGTGCGAGAAATTGGACAATTCAAGTTCAACGGCAGTTCGTTCCTAATTGGAGTGGTTGGTGTATTCCATACTTCTAGCAATTGGATTTCACTCAAAACTCACCAAATGACTCCTCCCACCATATTATGATGTTGTCCAAGTTTTGGGCTCGATCCGAAATCAATAGGTGTTCCAAATTGGACAATTCAAGTTCAACGGCAGTTCGTTCCTAATTGGAGTGGTTGGTGTATTCCATACTTCTAGCGATTGGATTTCACACAAAACTCACCAAATGACTCCTCCCACCATATTATGATGTTGCCCAAGTTTTGGGCTCGATCCGAAATCAATAGGTGTGACAAATTGGACAATTCAAGTTCAACGGCAGTTCGTTCCTAATTGGAGTGGTTCGTGTATTCCATACTTCTAGCGATTGGATTTCACTCAAAACTCACCAAATGACTCCTCCCACCATATTATGATGTTGCCCAAGTTTTGGGCTCGATCCGAAATCCATAGGTGTGAGAAATTGGACAATTCAAGTTCAACGGCAGCTCGTTCCTAATTGGAGTGGTTGGTGTATTCCATACTTCTAGCGATTGGATTTCACTAAAAACTCACTGCATGACTCCTCCCACCATATTATGATGTTACCCAAGTTTTGGTCTCGATCCGAAATCAATAGGTGTTCCAAATTAGACAATTCAAGTTCAACGGCAGTTCGTTCCTAATTGGAGTGGTTGGTGTATTCCATACTTCTAGCGAATGGATTTCACTCAAAACTCACCAAATGACTCCTCCCACCATATTATGATGTTGCCCAAGTTTTGGTCTCGATCCGAAATCAATAGGTGTTCCAAATTGGACAATTCAAGTTCAACGGCAGTTTGTTCCTAATTGGAATGGTTGGTATATTCCATACTTCTACCGATTGGATTTCACCCAAAACTCACCGAATGACTCCTCCCACCATAATATGGTGTTGCAAAAGTTTGGGGTTCGATCCGAAATCAATAGGTGTGAGAAATTGGACAATTCAAGTTCAACGGCAGTTCGTTACTAATTGGGATGGTTGGTATAGTCCATACTTCTACCGATTGGGTTTCACTCAAACCTCACCAAATGACTACTCCCACAATATTATGATGTTGCCAAAGTTTGGGGCTCGATCCGAAATCAATAGGTGTTCCAAATTGGACAATTCAAGTTCAACGGCAGTTCGTTCCTAATTGGAGTGGTTGGTGTATTCCATACTTCTAGCGATTGGATTTCACTCAAAACTCACTAAATGACTCCTCCCACCATATTATGATGTTGCCCAAGTTTTGGTCTCGATCCGAAATCAATAGGTGTTCCAAATTGGACAATTCAAGTTCAACGGCAGTTCGTTCCTAATTGGAGTGGTTGGTGTATTCCATACGTCTAGCGATTGGATTTCACTCAAAACTCACCAAATGACTCCGCCCACCATATTATGATGTTGCCCAAGCTTTGGGCTCGATCTGAAATCAATAGGTGTGAGAAATTGGACAATCCAAGTTCAACGGCAGTTCGTTCCTAATTGGGATGGTTGGTATATTCCATACTTCTACCGATTGGATTTCACTCAAACCTCAGGAAATGACTACTCCCACTATATTATGATGTTGCCCAAGTTTAGGGCTCGATCCGAAATCAATAGGTGTTCCAAATTGGACAATTCAAGTTCAACGGCAGTTCGTTCCTAATTGGAGTGGTTGGTGTATTCCATACTTCTTGCGATTGGATTTCACTCAAAACTCACCAAATGACTCCTCCCACCATATTATGATGTTGCCCAAGTTAGGGGCTCGATACGAAATCAATAGGTGTGAGAAATTGGACAATTCAAGTTCAACGGCAGTTCGTTCCTAATTGGAGTGGTTGGTGTATTCCATACTTCTAGCGATTGGATTTCACTCAAAACTCACGAAATGTCTCCTCCCATCATATTATGATGTTGCACAAGTTTGGGGTTCCATACGAAATCAATAGGTGTTCCAAATTGGACAATTCAGGTTCAACGGCAGTTCGTTCCTAATTGGAGTGGTTGGTGTATTCCATACTTCTAGCGATTGGATTTCACTCAAAACTCACCAAATGACTCCTCCCACCATATTATGATGTTGCCCAAGTTAGGGGCTCGATCCGAAATCAATAGGTGTGAGAAATTGGACAATTCAAAATGAACGGCAGTTCGTTCCTAATTGGAGTGGTTGGTGTATTCCATACTTCTAGCGATTGGATTTCACTCAAAACTCACCAAATGACTCCTCCCACCATATTACGATGTTGCCCAAGTTAGGGGCTCGATCCGAAATCAATAGGTGTGAGAAATTGGACAATTCAAGTTCAACGGCAGTTCGTTCCTAATTGGAATGGTTGGTGTATTCCACACTTCTAACGATTGGATTTCACTCAAAACTCACCAAATGACTCCTCCCAACATATTATGATGTTGCCCACGTTCTGGGCTCGATCTGAAATCAATAGGTGTGAGAAATTGGACAATCCAAGTTCAACGGCAGTTCGTTCCTATTTGGGATGGTTGGTATATTCCATACTTCTACCGATTGGATTTCACTCAAACCTCACCAAATGACTACTCCCACTATATTATGATGTTGCCCAAGTTTAGGGCTCGATCCGAAATCAATAGGTGTTCCAAATTGGACAATTCCAGTTCAACGGCAGTTCGTTCCTAATTGGAGTGGTTGGTGTATTCCATACTTCTTGCGATTGGATTTCACTCAAAACTCACCAAATGACTCCTCCCAACATATTATGATGTTGCCCACGTTCTGGGCTCGATCTGAAATCAATAGGTGTGAGAAATTGGACAATCCAAGTTCAACGGCAGTTCGTTCCTATTTGGGATGGTTGGTATATTCCATACTTCTACCGATTGGATTTCACTCAAAACCCACCAAATGACTCCTCCCACCATATTATGATGTTTCCCAAGTTTTGGGCTCGATCAGAAATCAATAGGTGTTCCAAATTGGACAATTCCGGTTCAACAGCAGTTCGTTCCTGATGGGAGTGGTTGGTGTATTCCATACTTCTAGCGATTGGATTTCACTCAAAACTCACCAAGTGACTCCTCCCACCATATTATGATGTTGCCCAAGTTTGGGGCTCGGTCCGAAATCAATAGGCGTGAGAAATTGGTCAATTCAATTTCAACGGCAGTTCGTTCCTAATTGGAGTGGGTGGTGTATTCCATACTTCTAGCGATTGGATTTCACTCAAAACTCACGAAATGTCTCCTCCCATCATATTATGATGTTGCACAAGTTTGGGGTTCCATACGAAATCAATAGGTGTTCCAAATTGGACAATTCCGGTTCAACGGCAGTTCGTTCCTAATTGGAGTGGTTGGTGTATTCCATACTTCTAGCGATTGGATTTCACTCAAAACTCACCAAATGACTCCTCCCACCATATTACGATGTTGCCCAAGTTTTGGGCTCGATCCGAAATCAATAGGTGTTCCAAATTGGACAATTCAAGTTCAACGGCAGTTCGTTCCTAATTGGAGTGGTTGGTGTATTCCATACTTCTAGCGATTGGATTTCACTCAAAACTCACTAAATGACTCCTCCCAC
Source organism: Prunus avium (assembly GCF_965620075.1). Taxonomy (NCBI): domain Eukaryota; kingdom Viridiplantae; phylum Streptophyta; class Magnoliopsida; order Rosales; family Rosaceae; genus Prunus; species Prunus avium. The sequence goes on along the minus strand of NC_142291.1, from coordinate 19,357,731 downwards.
CATATTATGATGTTGCCCAAGTTTTGGTCTCGATCCGAAATCAATAGGTGTGAGAAATTGGACAATTCAAGTTCAACGACAGTTTGTTCCTAATTGGAGTAGTTGGTGTATTCCATACTTCTAGCGATTGGATTTCACTCAAAACTCACCAAATGAATCCTCCCACCATATTACGATGTTGCCCCCAAGTTTTGGGCTCGATCCGAAATAAATAGGTGTTCCAAATTGGACAATTCAAGTTCAACAGCAGTTCGTTCCTAATTGGAGTGGTTGGTGTATTCCATACTTCTCGCGATTGGATTTCACTCAAAACTCACCAAATGACTCCTCCCATCATATTATGATGTTGCACAAGTTTGGGGTTCCATACGAAATCAATAGGTGTGAGGAATTGGACAATTCAGGTTCAACGGCAGTTCGTTCCTAATTGGAGTGGTTGGTGTATTCCAAACTTCAAGCGATTGGATTTCACTCAAAACTCACCAAATGACTCCTCCCACCATATTATGATGTTGCCCAAGTTTTGGGCTCGATCCGAAATCAATAGGTGTTCCGAATTGGACAATTCAAGTTCAACGGCAGTTCGTTCCTAATTGGAGTGGTTGGTGTATTCCATACTTCTAGCGATTGGATTTCACTCAAAACTCACCAAATGACTCCTCCCACCATATTATGATGTTGCCCAAGTTTTGGGCACTTCTAACGATTGGATTTCACTCAAAACTCACCAAATGACTCCTCCCAACATATTATGATGTTGCCCAAGTTTTGGGCTCGATACGAAATCAATAGGTGTGAGAAATTGAACAATTCAAGTTCAACGGCAGTTCGTTCCTAATTGGAGTGGTTGGTGTATTTCATACTTCTAGCGATTGGATTTCACTCAAAATTAACCCAATGACTCCTCCCATCATATTATGATGTTGCCCAAGTTTTGGGCTCGATCGGAAATCAATAGGTGTTCCAAATTGGACAATTCAAGTTCAACGGCAGTTCGTTCCTAATTGGAGTGGTTGGTGTATTCCATACTTCTAGCGATTGGATTTCACTCAAAACTAACCAAATGACTCCTCCCACCATATTATGTTGTTGCCCAAGTTAGGGGCTCGATCCGAAATCAATAGGTGTGAGAAATTGGACAATTCAAAATCAACGGCAGTTCGTTCCTAATAGGAGTGGTTGGTGAATTCCATACTTCTAGCGATTGGATTTCACTCAAAACTCACTAAATGACTCCTCCCACCATATTATGATGTTGCCCAAGTTTTGGTCTCGATCCGAAATCAATAGGTGTTCCAAATTGGACAATTCAAGTTCAACGGCAGTTCGTTCCTAATTGGAGTGGTTGGTGTATTCCACACTTCTTGCGATTGGATTTCACTCAAAACTCACTAAATGACTCCTCCCACCATATTATGATGTTGCCCAAGTTTGGGGTTCCATCCGAAATCAATAGGTGTGAGAAATTGGACAATTCAATTTCAACGGCAGTTCGTTCCTAATTGGAGTGGTTGGTGTATTCCATACTTCTAGCGATTGGATTTCACTGAAAACTCACCACATGAATCCTCCCACCATATTATGATGTTGCCCAAGTTAGGGGCTCGATCCGAAATCAATAGGTGTGAGAAATTGGACAATTCAGGTTCAACGGCAGTTCGTTCGTAATTGGAGTGGTTGGTGTATTCCATACTTCTAGCGATTGGGTTTCACTCAAAACTCACTAAATGACTCCTCCCACCATATTATGATGTTGCCCAAGTTTTGATCTCGATCCGAAATCAATAGGTGTTCCAAATTGGACAATTCAAATTCGACGGCAGTTCGTTCCTAATTGGAGTGGTTGGTGTATTCCATACTTCTAGCGATTGGATTTCACTCAAAACTCACTAAATGACTCCTCCCACCATATTATGATGTTGCCCAAGTTTTGGGCTCGATCCGAAATCAATTGGTGTTCCAAATTGGACAATTCAAGTTCAACGGCAGTTCGTTCCTAATTGGAGTGGTTGGTGTATTCCATACTTCTAGCGATTGGATTTCACTCAAAACTCACCAAATGACTCCTCCCACCATATTATGATGTTGCCCAAGTTAGGGGTTCGATACGAAATCAATAGGTGTGAGAAATTGGACAATTCAAGTTCAACGGCAGTTCGTTCCTAATTGTAGTGGTTGGTGTATTCCGTACTTCTAGCGATTGGATTTCACTCAAAACTCACGAAATGACTCCTCCCATCATATTATGATGTTGCACAAGTTTGGGGTTCCATACGAAATCAATAGGTGTTCCAAATTGGACAAATCAGGTTCAACGGCAGTTCGTTCCTAACTGGAGTGGTTGGTGTATTCCATACTTCTAGCGATTGGATTTCACTCAAAACTCACCAAATGACTCCTCCCACCATATTATGATGTTGGCCAAGTTAGGGGCTCGATCCGAAATCAATAGGTGTGAGAAATTGGACAATTCAAAATCAACGGCAGTTCGTTCCTAATTGGAGTGGTTGGTGTATTCCATACTTCTAGCGATTGGATTTCACTCAAAACTCACTAAATGACTCCTCCCACCATATTATGATGTTGCCCAAGTTTTGGTCTCGATCCGAAATCAATAGGTGTTCCAAATTGGACAATTCAAGTTCAACAGCAGTTCGTTCCTTATTGGAGTGGTAAGTGTATTCCATACTTCCAGCGATTGGATTTCACTCAAAACTCACCAAATGAGTCCTCCCACCATATTTTGATGTTGCCTATGTTTTGGGCTCGATCCGAAATCAATAGGTGTGAGAAGTTGGACAATTCAAGTTCAACGGCAGTTCGTTCCTAATTGGAGTGGTTGTTGTATTCCATACTTCTAGCGATTGGATTTCACTCAAAACTCACCAAATGACTCCTCCCACCATATTATGATGTTGCCCAAGTTTTGGGCTCGATCCGAAATCAATAGGTGTGAGAAATTGGACAATTCAATTTCAACGGCAGTTCGTTCCTAATTGGAGTGGTTGGTGTATTCCATACTTCTAGCGATTGGATTTCACTCAAAACTCACCCAATGACTCCTCCCACCATATTATGATGTTACCCAAGTTTTGGGCTCGATCCGAAACACATAGGTGTTCCAAATTGGACAATTCAAGTTCAACGGCAGTTCGTTCCTAATTGGAGTGGTTGTTGTATTCCATACTTCTAGCGATTGGATTTCACTCAAAACTCACCAAATGACTCCTCCCACCATATTATGATGTTGCCCAAGTTTTGGGCTCGATCCGAAATCAATAGGTGTGAGAAATTGGACAATTCAATTTCAACGGCAGTTCGTTCCTAATTGGAGTGGTTGGTGTATTCCATACTTCTAACAATTGGATTTCACTCAAAACTCACCAAATGACTCCTCCCACCATATTATGATGTTGCACAAGTGTGGGGTTCCATCCGAAATCAATAGGTGTGAGAAATTGGACAATTCAAGTTCAACGGCAGTTCGTTCCTCATTGGAGTGGTTGGTGTATTCCATACTTCTAGCGATTGGATTTCACTCAAAACTCACCAAATGACTCCTCCCACCATATTATGATGTTGCCCAAGTTTTGGGCTCGATCCGAACTCAATAGGTGTGAGAAATTGGACAATTTAAGTTCAATGGCAGTTCGTTCCTAATTGGAAGGGTTGGTGTATTCCATACTTCTAGCGATTAGATTTCACTCAAAACTCACCAAATGACTCCTCCCACCATATTATGATGTTGCACAACTTTGGGGTTCCATCCGAAATCAATAGGTGTGAGAAATTGGACAATTCAAGTTCACCGGCAGTTCGTTCCTAATTGGTGTGGTTGGTGTATTCCATACTTCTAGATCTTGGATTTCACTCAAAACTCACCAAATGACTCCTCCCACCATATTATGATGTTGCACAAGTTTGGGGTTCCATCCGAACTCAATAGGTGTGAGAAATTGAACAATTCAAGTTCAACGGCAGTTCGTTCCTAATTGGAGTGGTTGGTGTATTTCATACTTCTAGCGATTGGATTTCACTCAAAATTAACCCAATGACTCCTCCCATCATATTATAATGTTGCCCAAGTTTTGGGCTCGATCCGAAATCAATAGGTGTTCCAAATTGGACAATTCAAGTTCAACGGCAGTTCGTTCCTAATTGGAGTGGTTGGTGTATTCCATACTTCTAGCGATTGGATTTCACTCAAAACTCACCAAATGACTCCTCCCACCATATTATGTTGTTGCCCAAGTTAGGGGCTCGATCCGAAATCAATAGGTGTGAGAAATTGGACAATTCAAAATCAACGGCAGTTCGTTCCTAATAGGAGTGGTTGGTGAATTCCATACTTCTAGCGATTGGATTTCACTCAAAACTCACTAAATGACTCCTCCCACCATATTATGATGTTGCCCAAGTTTTGGTCTCGATCCGAAATCAATAGGTGTTCCAAATTGGACAATTCAAGTTCAACGGCAGTTCGTTCCTAATTGGAGTGGTTGGTGTATTCCACACTTCTTGCGATTGGATTTCACTCAAAACTCACTAAATGACTCCTCCCACCATATTATGATGTTGCCCAAGTTTGGGGTTCCATCCGAAATCAATAGGTGTGAGAAATTGGACAATTCAATTTCAACGGCAGTTCGTTCCTAATTGGAGTGGTTGGTGTATTCCATACTTCTAGTGATTGGATTTCACTGAAAACTCACCAAATGAATCCTCCCACCATATTATGATGTTGCCCAAGTTAGGGGCTCGATCCGAAATCAATAGGTGTGAGAAATTGGACAATTCAGGTTCAACGGCAGTTCGTTCGTAATTGGAGTGGTTGGTGTATTCCATACTTCTAGCGATTGGGTTTCACTCAAAACTCACTAAATGACTCCTCCCACCATATTATGATGTTGCCCAAGTTTTGATCTCGATCCGAAATCAATAGGTGTTCCAAATTGGACAATTCAAATTCAACGGCAGTTCGTTCCTAATTGGAGTGGTTGGTGTATTCCATACTTCTAGCGATTGGATTTCACTCAAAACTCACTAAATGACTCCTCCCACCATATTATGATGTTGCCCAAGTTTTGGGCTCGATCCGAAATCAATTGGTGTTCCAAATTGGACAATTCAAGTTCAACGGCAGTTCGTTCCTAATTGGAGTGGTTGGTGTATTCCATACTTCTAGCGATTGGATTTCACTCAAAACTCACCAAATGACTCCTCCCACCATATTATGATGTTGCCCAAGTTAGGGGCTCGATACGAAATCAATAGGTGTGAGAAATTGGACAATTCAAGTTCAACGGCAGTTCGTTCCTAATTGTAGTGGTTGGTGTATTCCGTACTTCTAGCGATTGGATTTCACTCAAAACTCACGAAATGACTCCTCCCATCATATTATGATGTTGCACAAGTTTGGGGTTCCATACGAAATCAATAGGTGTTCCAAATTGGACAAATCAGGTTCAACGGCAGTTCGTTCCTAACTGGAGTGGTTGGTGTATTCCATACTTCTAGCGATTGGATTTCACTCAAAACTCACCAAATGACTCCTCCCACCATATTATGATGTTGGCCAAGTTAGGGGCTCGATCCGAAATCAATAGGTGTGAGAAATTGGACAATTCAAAATCAACGGCAGTTCGTTCCTAATTGGAGTGGTTGGTGTATTCCATACTTCTAGCGATTGGATTTCACTCAAAACTCACTAAATGACTCCTCCCACCATATTATGATGTTGCCCAAGTTTTGGTCTCGATCCGAAATCAATAGGTGTTCCAAATTGGACAATTCAAGTTCAACAGCAGTTCGTTCCTTATTGGAGTGGTAAGTGTATTCCATACTTCCAGCGATTGGATTTCACTCAAAACTCACCAAATGAGTCCTCCCACCATATTTTGATGTTGCCTATGTTTTGGGCTCGATCCGAAATCAATAGGTGTGAGAAGTTGGACAATTCAAGTTCAACGGCAGTTCGTTCCTAATTGGAGTGGTTGTTGTATTCCATACTTCTAGCGATTGGATTTCACTCAAAACTCACCAAATGACTCCTCCCACCATATTATGATGTTGCCCAAGTTTTGGGCTCGATCCGAAATCAATAGGTGTGAGAAATTGGACAATTCAATTTCAACGGCAGTTCGTTCCTAATTGGAGTGGTTGGTGTATTCCATACTTCTAGCGATTGGATTTCACTCAAAACTCACCCAATGACTCCTCCCACCATATTATGATGTTACCCAAGTTTTGGGCTCGATCCGAAACACATAGGTGTTCCAAATTGGACAATTCAAGTTCAACGGCAGTTCGTTCCTAATTGGAGTGGTTGTTGTATTCCATACTTCTAGCGATTGGATTTCACTCAAAACTCACCAAATGACTCCTCCCACCATATTATGATGTTGCCCAAGTTTTGGGCTCGATCCGAAATCAATAGGTGTGAGAAATTGGACAATTCAATTTCAACGGCAGTTCGTTCCTAATTGGAGTGGTTGGTGTATTCCATACTTCTAACAATTGGATTTCACTCAAAACTCACCAAATGACTCCTCCCACCATATTATGATGTTGCACAAGTGTGGGGTTCCATCCGAAATCAATAGGTGTGAGAAATTGGACAATTCAAGTTCAACGGCAGTTCGTTCCTCATTGGAGTGGTTGGTGTATTCCATACTTCTAGCGATTGGATTTCACTCAAAACTCACCAAATGACTCCTCCCACCATATTATGATGTTGCCCAAGTTTTGGGCTCGATCCGAACTCAATAGGTGTGAGAAATTGGACAATTTAAGTTCAATGGCAGTTCGTTCCTAATTGGAAGGGTTGGTGTATTCCATACTTCTAGCGATTAGATTTCACTCAAAACTCACCAAATGACTCCTCCCACCATATTATGATGTTGCACAAGTTTGGGGTCCCATCCGAAATCAATAGGTGTGAGAAATTGGACAATTCAAGTTCACCGGCAGTTCGTTCCTAATTGGTGTGGTTGGTGTATTCCATACTTCTAGATCTTGGATTTCACTCAAAACTCACCAAATGACTCCTCCCACCATATTATGATGTTGCACAAGTTTGGGGTTCCATCCGAACTCAATAGGTGTGAGAAATTGGACAATTTAAGTTCACCGGCAGTTCGTTCCTAATTGGTGTGGTTGGTGTATTCCATACTTCTAGATCTTGGATTTCTCTCAAAATTCACCAAATGACTCCTCCCACCATATTATGATGTTGCCCAAGTTTTGGGCTCGATCCGAAATCAATAGGTGTGAGAAATTGGACAATTCAAGTTCAACGGCAGTTCGTTCCTAATGGGAGTGGTTGGTGTATTCCATACTTCTAGCGATTGGATTTCACTCAAAACTCACCAAATGACTCCTTCCACCAAATTATGTTGTTGCCCAAGTTTTGGGCTCGATCCGAAATCAATAGGTGTGAGAAATTGGGCAATTCAATTTCAACGGCAGTTCGTTCCAAAATGGAGTGGTTGGTGTATTCCATACTTCTAGCGATTGGATTTCACTCAAAACTCACCAAATGTCTCCTTCCACCATATTATGTTGTTGCCCAAGTTTTGGGCTCGATCCGAAATCAATAGGTGTGAGAAATTGGACAATTCAAGTTCAACGGCAGTTCGTTCCTCATTGGAGTGGTTGGTGTATTTCATACTTCTAGCGATTGGATTTCATTCAAAACTCACCAAATGACTCCTCCCACCATATTATGATGTGGCCCAAGTTTTGGGCTCGATCCGAAATCAATAGGTGTGAGAAATTGGACAATTCTAGTTCAACGGCACTTCGTTCCTAATTGGAGTGGTTGGTGTATTCCGTACTTCTAGCGATTGGATTTCACTCAAAACTCACCAAATGACTCCTCCCACCATATTATGGTGTTGCCCAAGTTTTGGGCTCGATCCGAAATCAATAGGTGTTCCAAATTCGACAATTCAAGTTCAACGGCAGATCGTTCCTAATTGGAGTGGTTGGTGTATTCTATACTTCTAGCGATTGGATTTCACTCAAAACTCACCAAATGACTCCTCCCACCATATTATGATGTTGCCCAAGTTTGGGGCTCGATCCAAAGTCAATAGGTGTGAGAAATTGGACAATTCAAGTTCAACGGCAGTTCGTTCCTAATTGGAGTGGTTGGTGTATTCCATACTTCTAGCGATTGGATTTCACTCAAAACTCACCAAATGACTCCTCCCACCATAATATGATGTTGCACAAGTTTGGGGTTCGATCCGAAATCAATAGGTGTGAGAAATTGGACAATTCAAGTTCAACGGCAGTTCGTTCCTAATGGGAGTGGTTGGTGTATTCCATACTTCTAGCGATTGGATTTCAGTCAAAACACACCAAATGACTCCTCCCACCATATTATGATGTTGCCCAAGTTTTGGGCTCGATCCGAAATCAATAGGTGTGAGACATTGGAAAATTCAAGTTCAACGGCAGTTCGTTCCTAAATGGAGTGGTTGGTGTATTCCATACTTCTAGCGATTGGATTTCACTCAAAACTCACCAAATGACTCCGCCCACCATATTATGGTGTTGCCCAAGTTTTGGGCTCGATCCGAAATCAATAGGTGTTCCAAATTCGGCAATTCAAGTTCAACGGCAGTTCGTTCCTAATTGGAGTGGTTGGTGTATTCCATACTTCTAGCGATTGGATTTCACTCAAAACTCACCAAATGACTCCTCCCACCATATTATGATGTTGCCCAAGTTTGGGGCTCGATCCAAAGTCAATTGGTGTGAGAAATTGGACAATTCAAGTTCAACGGCAGTTCGTTCCTAATTGGAGTGGTTGGTGTATTCCATACTTCTAGTGATTGGATTTCACTCAAAAGTCACCAAAAGACTCTTCCCACCATAATATGATGTTGGACAAGTTTGGGGTTTGATCCAAAATCAATAGGTGTGAGAAATTGGACAATTCAAGTTCAACGGCAGTTCGTTCTTAATGGGAGTGGTTGGTGTATTCCATACTTCTAGCGATTGGATTTCACTCAAAACTCACTAAATGACACCTCCCACCATATTATGATGTTGCCCAAGTGTGGGGTTCCATCCGAAATCAATAGGTGTGAGAAATTGGACAATTCAATTTCAACGGCAGTTCGTTCCTAATTGGAGTGGTTGGTGTATTCCATACTTCTAGTGATTGGATTTCACTGAAAACTCACCAAATGAATCCTCCCACCATATTATGATGTTGCCCAAGTTAGGGGCTCGATCCGAAATCAATAGGTGTGAGAAATTGGACAATTCAGGTTCAACGGCAGTTCGTTCGTAATTGGAGTGGTTGGTGTATTCCATACTTCTAGCGATTGGGTTTCACTCAAAACTCACTAAATGACTCCTCCCACCATATTATGATGTTGCCCAAGTTTTGATCTCGATCCGAAATCAATAGGTGTTCCAAATTGGACAATTCAAATTCAACGGCAGTTCGTTCCTAATTGGAGTGGTTGGTGTATTCCATACTTCTAGCGATTGGATTTCACTCAAAACTCACTAAATGACTCCTCCCACCATATTATGATGTTGCCCAAGTTTTGGGCTCGATCCGAAATCAATTGGTGTTCCAAATTGGACAATTCAAGTTCAACGGCAGTTCGTTCCTAATTGGAGTGGTTGGTGTATTCCATACTTCTAGCGATTGGATTTCACTCAAAACTCACCAAATGACTCCTCCCACCATATTATGATGTTGCCCAAGTTAGGGGCTCGATACGAAATCAATAGGTGTGAGAAATTGGACAATTCAAGTTCAACGGCAGTTCGTTCCTAATTGTAGTGGTTGGTGTATTCCGTACTTCTAGCGATTGGATTTCACTCAAAACTCACGAAATGACTCCTCCCATCATATTATGATGTTGCACAAGTTTGGGGTTCCATACGAAATCAATAGGTGTTCCAAATTGGACAAATCAGGTTCAACGGCAGTTCGTTCCTAACTGGAGTGGTTGGTGTATTCCATACTTCTAGCGATTGGATTTCACTCAAAACTCACCAAATGACTCCTCCCACCATATTATGATGTTGGCCAAGTTAGGGGCTCGATCCGAAATCAATAGGTGTGAGAAATTGGACAATTCAAAATCAACGGCAGTTCGTTCCTAATTGGAGTGGTTGGTGTATTCCATACTTCTAGCGATTGGATTTCACTCAAAACTCACTAAATGACTCCTCCCACCATATTATGATGTTGCCCAAGTTTTGGTCTCGATCCGAAATCAATAGGTGTTCCAAATTGGACAATTCAAGTTCAACAGCAGTTCGTTCCTTATTGGAGTGGTAAGTGTATTCCATACTTCCAGCGATTGGATTTCACTCAAAACTCACCAAATGAGTCCTCCCACCATATTTTGATGTTGCCTATGTTTTGGGCTCGATCCGAAATCAATAGGTGTGAGAAGTTGGACAATTCAAGTTCAACGGCAGTTCGTTCCTAATTGGAGTGGTTGTTGTATTCCATACTTCTAGCGATTGGATTTCACTCAAAACTCACCAAATGACTCCTCCCACCATATTATGATGTTGCCCAAGTTTTGGGCTCGATCCGAAATCAATAGGTGTGAGAAATTGGACAATTCAATTTCAACGGCAGTTCGTTCCTAATTGGAGTGGTTGGTGTATTCCATACTTCTAGCGATTGGATTTCACTCAAAACTCACCCAATGACTCCTCCCACCATATTATGATGTTACCCAAGTTTTGGGCTCGATCCGAAACACATAGGTGTTCCAAATTGGACAATTCAAGTTCAACGGCAGTTCGTTCCTAATTGGAGTGGTTGTTGTATTCCATACTTCTAGCGATTGGATTTCACTCAAAACTCACCAAATGACTCCTCCCACCATATTATGATGTTGCCCAAGTTTTGGGCTCGATCCGAAATCAATAGGTGTGAGAAATTGGACAATTCAATTTCAACGGCAGTTCGTTCCTAATTGGAGTGGTTGGTGTATTCCATACTTCTAACAATTGGATTTCACTCAAAACTCACCAAATGACTCCTCCCACCATATTATGATGTTGCACAAGTGTGGGGTTCCATCCGAAATCAATAGGTGTGAGAAATTGGACAATTCAAGTTCAACGGCAGTTCGTTCCTCATTGGAGTGGTTGGTGTATTCCATACTTCTAGCGATTGGATTTCACTCAAAACTCACCAAATGACTCCTCCCACCATATTATGATGTTGCCCAAGTTTTGGGCTCGATCCGAACTCAATAGGTGTGAGAAATTGGACAATTTAAGTTCAATGGCAGTTCGTTCCTAATTGGAAGGGTTGGTGTATTCCATACTTCTGGCGATTAGATTTCACTCAAAACTCACCAAATGACTCCTCCCACCATATTATGATGTTGCACAAGTTTGGGGTCCCATCCGAAATCAATAGGTGTGAGAAATTGGACAATTCAAGTTCACCGGCAGTTCGTTCCTAATTGGTGTGGTTGGTGTATTCCATACTTCTAGATCTTGGATTTCACTCAAAACTCACCAAATGACTCCTCCCACCATATTATGATGTTGCACAAGTTTGGGGTTCCATCCGAACTCAATAGGTGTGAGAAATTGGACAATTTAAGTTCACCGGCAGTTCGTTCCTAATTGGTGTGGTTGGTGTATTCCATACTTCTAGATCTTGGATTTCTCTCAAAATTCACCAAATGACTCCTCCCACCATATTATGATGTTGCCCAAGTTTTGGGCTCGATCCGAAATCAATAGGTGTGAGAAATTGGACAATTCAAGTTCAACGGCAGTTCGTTCCTAATGGGAGTGGTTGGTGTATTCCATACTTCTAGCGATTGGATTTCACTCAAAACTCACCAAATGACTCCTTCCACCAAATTATGTTGTTGCCCAAGTTTTGGGCTCGATCCGAAATCAATAGGTGTGAGAAATTGGGCAATTCAATTTCAACGGCAGTTCGTTCCAAAATGGAGTGGTTGGTGTATTCCATACTTCTAGCGATTGGATTTCACTCAAAACTCACCAAATGTCTCCTTCCACCATATTATGTTGTTGCCCAAGTTTTGGGCTCGATCCGAAATCAATAGGTGTGAGAAATTGGACAATTCAAGTTCAACGGCAGTTCGTTCCTCATTGGAGTGGTTGGTGTATTTCATACTTCTAGCGATTGGATTTCACTCAAAACTCACCAAATGACTCCTCCCACCATATTATGATGTGGCCCAAGTTTTGAGCTCGATCCGAAATCAATAGGTGTGAGACATTGGAAAATTCAAGTTCAACGGCAGTTCGTTCCTAAATGGAGTGGTTGGTGTATTCCATACTTCTAGCGATTGGATTTCACTCAAAACTCACCAAATGACTCCGCCCACCATATTATGATGTTGCCCAAGTTTTGGGCTCGATCCGAAATCAATAGGTGTTCCAAATTGGACAATTCAAGTTCAACGGCAGTTCGTTCCTAATTGGAGTGGTTGGTGTATTCCATACTTCAAGCGATTGGATTTCACTCAAAACTCACCAAATGACTCCTCCCACCATATTATGATGTTGCCCAAGTTTGGGGCTCGGTTCGAAATCAATAGGTGTGAGAAATTGGTCAATTCAATTTGAACGGCAGTTCGTTCCTAATTGGAGTGGTTGGTGTATTCCATACTTCTAGCGATTGGGTTTCACTCAAAACCCACCAAATGACTCCTCCCACCATATTATGATGTTTCCCAAGTTTTGGGCTCGATCAGAAATCAATAGGTGTTCCAAATTGGATAATTCCAGTTCAACAGCAGTTCGTTCCTGATGGGAGTGGTTGGTGTATTCCATACTTCTAGCGATTGGATTTCACTCAAAACTCACCAAATGACTCCGCCCACCATATTATGGTGTTGCCCAAGTTTTGGGCTCGATCCGAAATCAATAGGTGTTCCAAATTCGGCAATTCAAGTTCAACGGCAGTTCGTTCCTAATTGGAGTGGTTGGTGTATTCCATACTTCTAGCGATTGGATTTCACTCAAAACTCACCAAATGACTCCTCCCACCATATTATGATGTTGCCCAAGTTTGGGGCTCGGTCCGAAATCAATAGGTTTGAGAAATTGGACAATTCAAGTTCAACGGCAGTTCGTTCCTAATTGGAGTGGTTGGTGTATTCCATACTTCTAGCGATTGGATTTCACTCAAAACTCACCAAATGACTCCTCCCACCATATTATGATGTTGCCCAAGTTTTGGGCTCGGTCCGAAATCAATAGGTGTTCGAAATTGGACAATTCATGTTCAACGGCAGTTCGTTCCTAATTGGAGTGGTTGGTGTATTCCACACTTCTAGCGATTGGATTCCACTCAAAACTCACCAAATGGCTCCTCCCACCATATTATGATGCTGCCCAAGTTTTGGGCTCGATCCGAAATCAATAGGTGTGAGAAATTGGACAATTCAAGTTGAACGGCAGTTCGTTCCTAATTGGAGTGGTTGGTGTATTCCATACTTCTAGCGATTGGATTTCACTCAAAATTCACCAAGTGACTCCTCCCACCATATTATGATGTTGCCCAAGTTTGGGGATCGATCCGAAGTCAATAGGGGTGAGAAATTGGACAATTCAAGTTCAACGGCAGTTCGTTCCTAATTGGAGTGGTTGGTGTATTCCGTACTTCTAGCGATTGGATTTCACTCAAAACCCACCAAATGACTCCTCCCACCATATTATGAAGTTGCCCAAGTTTTGGGCTCGATCCGAAATCAATAGGTGTTCCAAATTGGACAATTCAAGTTCAACGGAAGTTCGTTCCTAATTGGAGTCGTTGGTGTGTTCCATACTTCTAGCGATTGGATTTCACTCGAAACTCACCAAATGACTCCTCCCACCATATTATGGTGTTGCCCAAATTTTGGGCTCGATCCGAAATCTATAGGTGTCCGAAATTGGACAATTCAAGTTCAACGGCAGTTCGTTCCTAATTGGAGTGGTTGGTGTATTCCATACTTCAAGCGATTGGATTTCACTCTAAACTCACCAAATGACTCCGCCCACCATATTATGATGTTGCCCAAGTTTTGGGCTCGATCTGAAATCAATAGGTGTGAGAAATTGGACAATTCAAGTTCAACGGCAGTTCGTTCCTAATTGGAGTGGTCGGTGTATTCCATACTTCTAGCGATTGGATTTCACTCAAAACTCACCAAATGACTCCTCCCACCATATTGTGATGTTGCCCAAGTTTTGGGTTCGATCCGAAATCAATAGGTGTTCCAAATTGGACAATTCAAGTTCAACGGCGGTTCGTTCCTAATTGGAGTGGTTGGTGTATTCCATACTTCTAGCGATTGGATTTCACTCAAAACTCACCAAATGACTCCTCCCACCATATTGTGATGCTGCCCAAGTTTTGGGTTCGATCCGAAATCAATAGGTGTTCCAAATTGGACAATTCAAGTTCAACGGCGGTTCGTTCCTAATTGGAGTGGTTGGTGTATTCCATACTTCTAGCGATTGGATTTCACTCAAAACTCACCAAATGACTCCTCCCGCCATATTATGATGTTGCCCAAGTTTTGGGCTCGATCCGAAATCAATAAGTGTTCCAAATTGGATAATTCAAGTTCAACGGCAGTTCGTTCCTAATTGGAGTGGTTGGTGTATTCCATACTTCTAGAGGTTGGATTTCACTCAAAACTAACCAAATGACTCCTCCCACCATATTATGATGTTGCCCAAGTTTTGGGCTCGATCCGAACTCAGTAGGTGTGAGAAATTGGACAATTTAAGTTCAATGGCAGTTCGTTCCTAATTGGAGTTGTCGGTGTATTCCATACTTCTAGCGATTGGATTTCACTCAAAACTCACCAAATGACTCCACCCACCATATTATGATGTTGCACAACTTTGGGGTTCCATCCGAAATCAATAGGTGTGAGAAATTGGACAATTCAAGTTCAACGGCAGTTCGTTCCTAATTTGAGTGGTTGGTGTATTCCATACTTCTAGCGATTGGATTTCACTCAAAACGCACCAAATGACTCCTCCCACCATATTATGATGTTGCCCAAGTTTTGGGCTCGATCTGTAATCAATAGGTGTGAGTAATTGGACAATTCAAGTTCAACGGCAGTTCGTTCCTAATTGGAGTGGTTGGTGTATTCCGTACTTCTAGCGATTGGATTTCACTGAAAACCCACCAAATGACTCCTCCCACCATATTATGATGTTGCCCAAGTTTTGCGCTCGATCCTAAATGAATAGGTGTTCCAAATTGGACAATTCAAGTTCAACGGCAGTTCGTTCCTAATTGGAGTGGTTGGTGTATTCCATACTTCTAGCGATTGGATTTCACTCAAAACTCACCAAATGACTCCTCCCACCATATTATGATGTTGCCCAAGTTTTCGGCTCGATCCGAAATCAACAGGTGTGAGAAATTGGACAATTTAAGTTCAACGGCAGTTCGTTCCTAATTGGAGTGGTTGGTGTATTCCATACTTCAAGCGATTGGATTTCACTCAAAACTCACCAAATGACTCCTCCCACCATATTATGATGTTGCCCAAGTTTTGGGCTCGATCCGAAATCAATAGGTGTTCCGAATTGGACAATTCAAGTTCAACGGCAGTTCGTTCCTAATTGGAGTGGTTGGTGTATTCCATACTTCTAGCGATTGGATTTCACTCAAAACTCACTAAATGACTCCTCCCACCATATTATGATGTTGCCCAAGTTTTGGTCTCGATCCGAAATCAATAGGTGTGAGAAATTGGACAATTCAAGTTCAACGGCAGTTTGTTCCTAATTGGAGTGGTTGGTGTATTCCACACTTCTAACGACTGGATTTCACTCAAAACTCACCAAATGACTCCTCCCAACATATTATGATGTTGCCCAAGTTTTGGGCTCGATACGAAATCAATAGGTGTGAGAAATTGAACAATTCAAGTTCAACGGCAGTTCGTTCCTAATTGGAGTGGTTGGTGTATTACATACTTCTAGCGATTGGATTTCACTCAAAATTCACCAAATGACTCCTCCCATCATATTATGATGTTGCCCAAGTTTTGGGCTCGATCCGAAATCAATAGGTGTTCCAAATTGGACAATTCAAGTTCAACGGCAGTTCATTCCTAATTGGAGTGGTTGGTGTATTCCATACTTCTCGCGATTGGATTTCACTTAAAACTCACCCAATGACTCATACCACCATATTATGGTGTTGCCCAAGTTTTGGGCTTGATCCGAAATCAATAGGTGTTCAAAATTGGACAATTCAAGTTCAACGGCAGTTCGTTCCTAATTGGAGTGGTTGGTGTATTCCATACTTCTAGCAATTGGATTTCACTCAAAACTCCCCAAATGACTCCTCCCACCATATTATGATGTTGCCCAAGTTAGGGGCTCGATCCGAAATCAATAGGTGTGAGAAATTGGACAATTCAAAATCAACGGCAGTTCGTTCCTAATAGGAGTGGTTGGTGTATTCCATACTTCTAGCGATTGGATTTCACTCAAAACTCACTAAATGACTCCTCCCACCATATTATGATGTTGCCCAAGTTTTGGTCTCGATCCGAAATCAATAGGTGTTCCAAATTGGACAATTCAAGTTCAACGGCAGTTCGTTCCTAATTGGAGTGGTTGGTGTATTCCACACTTCTAGCGATTGGATTTCACTCAAAACTCACTAAATGACTCCTCCCACCATATTATGATGTTGCCCAAGTGTGGGGTTCCATCCGAAATCAATAGGTGTGAGAAATTGGACAATTCAATTTCAACGGCAGTTCGTTCCTAATTGGAGTGGTTGGTGTATTCCATACTTCTAGCGATTGGATTTCACTAAAAACTCACCAAATGATTCCTCCCACCATATTATGATGTTGCCCAAGTTAGGGGCTCGATCCGAAATCAATAGGTGTGAGAAATTGGACAATTCAAGTTCAACGGCAGTTCGTTCCTAATTGGAGTGGTTGGTGTATTCCATACTTCTAGCGATTGGATTTCACTCAAAACTCACTAAATGACACCTCCCACCATATTATGATGTTGCCCAAGTTCTGGTCTCGATCCGAAATCAATAGGCGTTCCAAATTGGACAATTCAAATTCAACGGCAGTTCGTTCCTAATTGGAGTGGTTGGTGTATTCCATACTTCTAGCGATTGGATTTCACTCAAAACTCACTAAATGAATCCTCCCACCATATTATGATGTTGCCCAAGTTTTGGTCTCGATCCGAAATCAATTGGTGTTCCAAATTGGACAATTCAAGTTCAACGGCAGTTCGTTCCTAATTGGAGTGGTTGGTGTATTCCATACTTCTAGCCATTGAATTTCACTCAAAACTCACCAAATGACTCGTCCCACCATATTATAATGTTGCCCACGTTTTGGGCTCGATCCGAAATCAATAGGTGTGAGAAATTGGAGAATTGAAGTTCAACGGCAGTTCGTTCCTAATTGGAGTGGTTGGTGTATTCCATACTTCTAGCGATTGGATTTCACTCAAAACTCACCAAATGACTCCTCCCACTATATTATGATGTTGCACAAGTTTGGGGTTCCATCCGAAATCAATAGGTGTGAGAAATTGGACAATTCAATTTCAACGGCAGTTCGTTCCTAATTGGAGTGGTTGGTGTATTCCATACTTCTAGCGATTGGATTTCACTCAAAACTCACCAAATGACTCCTCCCACCATATTATGATTTTGCCCAAGTTTTGGGCTCGATCCGAACTCAATAGGTGTGAGAAATTGGACAATTTAAGTTCAATGGCAGTTCGTTCCTAATTGGAGTTGTTGGTGTATTCCATACTTCTAGCGATTGGATTTCACTGAAAACTCACCAAATGAATCCTCCCACCATATTATGATGTTGCCCAAGTTAGGGGCTCGATCCGAAATCAATAGGTGTGGGAAATTGGACAATTCAAGTTCAACGGCAGTTCGTTCCTAATTGGAGTGGTTGGTGTATTCCATACTTCTAGCGATTGGATTTCACTCAAAACTCACTAAATTACTCCTCCCACCATATTATGATGTTGCAAAAGTTTTGGTCTCGATCCGAAATCAATAGGTGTTCCAAATTGGTCAATTCAAGTTCAACGGCAGTTCGTTCCTAATTGGAGTGGTTGGTGTATTCCATACTTCTAGCGATTGGATTTCACTCAAAACTCACCAAATGACTCTTCCCACCATATTATGATGTTGCCCAAGTTTTGGGCTCGATCCGAAATCAATAGGTGTGAGAAATTGGACAATTCAAGTTCAACGGCAGTTCGTTCCTACTTGGAGTGATGGGTCAATTCCATACTTCTAGCGATTGGATTTCACTAAAAACTCACCAAATGACTCCTCCCAACATATTATGATGTTGCACAAGTTTGGGGTTCGATCCGAAATCAATAGGTGTGAGAAATTGGACAATTCAAGTTCAACGGAAGTTCGTTCCTAATTGGAGTGGTTGGTGTATTCCATACTTCTCGCGATTGGATTTCACTCAAAACTCCCCAAATGACTCCTCCCACCATGTTGTGATGTTGCCCAAGTTTTGGGTTCGATCCGAAATCAATAGGTGTGAGAAATTGGACAATTCAAGTTCAACGGCAGTTCGTTCCTAATTGGAGTGGTTGGTGTATTCCATACTTCTAGCGATTGGATTTCACTCAAAACTCACCAAATGACTCCTCCCACCATATTATGATGTTGCCCAAGTTTTGGGCTCGATCCGAAATCAATAGGTGTTCCAAATTGGACAATTCAAGTTCAACGGCAGTTTGTTCCTAATTGGAGTGGTTGGTGTATTCCACACTTCTAGCGATTGGATTTCACTCAAAACTCACCAAATGACTCCTCCCAACATATTATGATGTCGCCCAAGTTTTGGGCTCGATCCGAAATCAATAGGTGTTCCAAATTGGACAATTCAAGTTCAACGGCAGTTCGTTCCTAATTGGAGTGGTTGGTGTATTCCATACTTCTAGAGGTTGGATTTCACTCAAAACTCACCAAATGACTCCTCCCACCATATTATGATGTTGCCCAAGTTTTGGGCTCGATCCGAACTCAGTAGGTGTAAGAAATTGGACAATTTAAGTTCAATGGCAGTTCGTTCCTAATTGGAGTTGTCGGTGTATTCCATACTTCTAGCGATTGGATTTCCCTCAAAACTCACCAAATGACTCCACCCACCATATTATGATGTTGCACAACTTTGGGGTTCCATCCGAAATCAATAGGTGTGAGAAATTGGACAATTCAAGTTCAACGGCAGTTCGTTCCTAATTTGAGTGGTTGGTGTATTCCATACTTCTAGCGATTGGATTTCACTCAAAACTCACCAAATGACTCCGCCCACCATATTATGATGTTGCCCAGGTTTTTGGCTCGATCCGAAATCAATAGGTGTTCCAAATTGGACAATTCAAGTTCAACGGCAGTTCGTTCCTAATTGGAGTGGTTGGTGTATTCCGTACTTCTAGCGATTGGATTTCACTCAAAACTCACCAAATGACTCCTCCCACCATATTATGATGTTGCCCAAGTTTGGGGCTCGGTTCGAAATCAATAGGTGTGAGAAATTGGTCAATTCAATTTGAACGGCAGTTCGTTCCTAATTGGAGTGGTTGGTGTATTCCATACTTCTAGCGATTGGGTTTCACTCAAAACCCACCAAATGACTCGTCCCACCATATTATGATGTTTCCCAAGTTTTGGGCTCGATCTGAAATCAATAGGTGTTCCAAATTGGACAATTCCAGTTCAACGGCAGTTCGTTCCTAATGGGAGTGGTTGGTGTATTCCATACTTCTAGCGATTGGATTTCACTCAAAACTCACCAAGTGACTCCTCCCACCATATTATGATGTTGCCCAAGTTTGGTGCTCGGTCCGAAATCAATAGGTGTGAGAAATTGGTCAATTCAATTTCAACGGCAGTTCGTTCCTAATTGGAGTGGTTGGTGTATTCCGTACTTCTAGCGATTGGATTTCACTCAAAACTCACCAAGTGACTCCTCCCACCATATTATGATGTTGCCCAAGTTTGGGGCTCGGTCCGAAATCAATAGGTTTGAGAAATTGGACAATTCAAGTTCAACGGCAGTTCGTTCCTAATTGGAGTGGTTGGTGTATTCCATACTTCTAGCGATTGGATTTCACTCAAAACTCACCAAATGACTCCTCCCACCATATTATGATGTTGCCCAAGTTTTGGGCTCGGTCCGAAATCAATAGGTGTTCGAAATTGGACAATTCAAGTTCAACGGCAGTTCGTTCCTAATTGGAGTGGTTGGTGTATTCCATACTTCTAGCGATTGGATTCCACTCAAAACTCACCAAATGACTCCTCCCACCATATTATGATGTTGCCCAAGTTTGGTGCTCGGTCCGAAATCAATAGGTGTGAGAAATTGGTCAATTCAATTTCAACGGCAGTTCGTTCCTAATTGGAGTGGTTGGTGTATTCCGTACTTCTAGCGATTGGATTTCACTCAAAACTCACCAAGTGACTCCTCCCACCATATTATGATGTTGCCCAAGTTTGGGGCTCGGTCCGAAATCAATAGGTTTGAGAAATTGGACAATTCAAGTTCAACGGCAGTTCGTTCCTAATTGGAGTGGTTGGTGTATTCCATACTTCTAGCGATTGGATTTCACTCAAAACTCACCAAATGACTCCTCCCACCATATTATGATGTTGCCCAAGTTTTGGGCTCAATCTGTAATCAATAGGTGTGAGTAATTGGACAATTCAAGTTCAACGGCAGTTCGTTCCTAATTCGAGTGGTTGGTGTATTCCATACTTCTAGCGATTGGATTTCACTCAAAACTCACCAAATGACTCCGCCCACCATATTATGATGTTGCCCAGGTTTTTGGCTCGATCCGAAATCAATAGGTGTTCCAAATTGGACAATTCAAGTTCAACGGCAGTTCGTTCCTAATTGGAGTGGTTGGTGTATTCCGTACTTCTAGCGATTGGATTTCACTCAAAACTCACCAAATGACTCCTCCCACCATATTATGATGTTGCCCAAGTTTGGGGCTCGGTTCGAAATCAATAGGTGTGAGAAATTGGTCAATTCAATTTGAACGGCAGTTCGTTCCTAATTGGAGTGGTTGGTGTATTCCATACTTCTAGCGATTGGGTTTCACTCAAAACCCACCAAATGACTCGTCCCACCATATTATGATGTTTCCCAAGTTTTGGGCTCGATCTGAAATCAATAGGTGTTCCAAATTGGACAATTCCAGTTCAACGGCAGTTCGTTCCTAATGGGAGTGGTTGGTGTATTCCATACTTCTAGCGATTGGATTTCACTCAAAACTCACCAAGTGACTCCTCCCACCATATTATGATGTTGCCCAAGTTTGGTGCTCGGTCCGAAATCAATAGGTGTGAGAAATTGGTCAATTCAATTTCAACGGCAGTTCGTTCCTAATTGGAGTGGTTGGTGTATTCCGTACTTCTAGCGATTGGATTTCACTCAAAACTCACCAAGTGACTCCTCCCACCATATTATGATGTTGCCCAAGTTTGGGGCTCGGTCCGAAATCAATAGGTTTGAGAAATTGGACAATTCAAGTTCAACGGCAGTTCGTTCCTAATTGGAGTGGTTGGTGTATTCCATACTTCTAGCGATTGGATTTCACTCAAAACTCACCAAATGACTCCTCCCACCATATTATGATGTTGCCCAAGTTTTGGGCTCGGTCCGAAATCAATAGGTGTTCGAAATTGGACAATTCAAGTTCAACGGCAGTTCGTTCCTAATTGGAGTGGTTGGTGTATTCCATACTTCTAGCGATTGGATTCCACTCAAAACTCACCAAATGACTCCTCCCACCATATTATGATGTTGCCCAAGTTTGGTGCTCGGTCCGAAATCAATAGGTGTGAGAAATTGGTCAATTCAATTTCAACGGCAGTTCGTTCCTAATTGGAGTGGTTGGTGTATTCCGTACTTCTAGCGATTGGATTTCACTCAAAACTCACCAAGTGACTCCTCCCACCATATTATGATGTTGCCCAAGTTTGGGGCTCGGTCCGAAATCAATAGGTTTGAGAAATTGGACAATTCAAGTTCAACGGCAGTTCGTTCCTAATTGGAGTGGTTGGTGTATTCCATACTTCTAGCGATTGGATTTCACTCAAAACTCACCAAATGACTCCTCCCACCATATTATGATGTTGCCCAAGTTTTGGGCTCGGTCCGAAATCAATAGGTGTTCGAAATTGGACAATTCAAGTTCAACGGCAGTTCGTTCCTAATTGGAGTGGTTGGTGTATTCCATACTTCTAGCGATTGGATTCCACTCAAAACTCACCAAATGACTCCTCCCACCATATTATGATGTTGCCCAAGTTTTGGGCTCGATCCGAAATCAATAGGTGTGAGAAATTGGACAATTCAAGTTCAACGGCAGTTCGTTCCTAATTGGAGTGGTTGGTGTATTCCATACTTCTAGCGATTGGATTTCACACAAAACTCACCAAATGACTTCTCCCACCATATTATGATGTTGCCCAAGTTTTGGGCTCGGTCCGAAATCAATAGGTGTTCGAAATTGGACAATTCAAGTTCAACGGCAGTTCGTTCCTAATTGGAGTGGTTGGTGTATTCCATACTTCTAGCGATTGGATTCCACTCAAAACTCACCAAATGACTCCTCCCACCATATTATGATGTTGCCCAAGTTTGGGGATCGATCCGAAATCAATATGGGTGAGAAATTGGACAATTCAAGTTCAACGGCAGTTCGTTCCTAATTGGAGTGGTTGGTGTATTCCGTACTTCTAGCGATTGGATTACACTCAAAACCCACCAAATGACTCCTCCCACCATATTATGCTGTTGCCCAAGTTTTGGGCTCGATCCGAAATCAATAGGTGTTCCAAATTGGACAATTCAAGTTCAACGGCAGTTCGTTCCTAATTGGAGTCGTTGGTGTGTTCCATACTTCTAGCGATTGGATTTCACTCAAAACTTACTAAATGACTCCACCCATCATATTATGATGTTGCCCAAGTTTTGGTCTCGAACCGAAATCAATAGGTGTTCCAAATTGGACAATTCAAGTTCAACGGCAGTTCGTTCCTAATTGGAGTGGTTGGTGTAGTCCGTACTTCTAGCGATTGGATTTCACTCAAAGCTCACCAAATGACTCCTCCCACCATATTATGATGTTGCCCAAGTTCTGGGCTCGATCCGAAATCAATAGGTGTGAGAAATTGGACAATTCATGTTCAACGGCAGTTCTTTCCTAATTGGAGTGGTTGGTGTATTCCATGCTTCTAGCGATTGGATTTCACTCAAAACTCACCAAATGACTCCTCCCACCATATGATGTTGTTGCCCAAGTTTTGGTCTCGATCCGAAATCAATAGGTGTTCCAAATTGCACAATTCAAGTTCAACGGCAGTTCGTTCCTAATTGGAGTGGTTGGTGTATTCCATACTTCTTGCGATTGGATTTCAGTCAAAATTCACCAAGTGACTCCTCCGACCATATTATGATGTTGCCCAAGTTTGGGGATCGATCCGAAATCAATAGGGGTGAGAAATTGGACAATTCAAGTTCAACGGCAGTTCGTTCTGTTGGTGTATTCCGTACTTCTAGCGATTGGATTTCACTCAAAACCCACCAAATGACTCCTCCCACCATATTATGATGTTGCCCAAGTTTTGGGGTCGATCAGAAATCAATAGGTGTGAGAAATTGGACAATTCAAGTTCAACGGCAGTTCGTTCCTAATTGGAGTGGTTGGTGTATTCCATACTTCTAGCGATTTGATTTCACTCAAAACTCACCAAATGACTCCGCCCACCATATTACGATGTTGCCCAAGTTTTGGGCTCGATCTGAAATCAATAGGTGTGAGAAATTGGACAATTCAAGTTCAACGGCAGTTCGTTCCTAATTGGAGTGGTCGGTGTATTCCATACATCTAGCGATTGGATTTCACTGAAAACTCACCAAATGACTCCTCCCACCATATTGTGATGTTGCCCAAGTTTTGGGTTCGATCCGAAATCAATAGGTGTTCCAAATTGGACAATTCAAGTTCAACGGCGGTTCGTTCCTAATTGGAGTGGTTGGTGTATTCCATACTTCGAGCGATTGGATTTCACTCAAAACTCACCAAATGACTCCTCCCGCCATATTATGATGTTGCCCAAGTTTTGGGCTCGATCCGAAATCAATAGTTGTTCGAAATTGGAAATTCAATTTCAATTGCAGTTCGTTCCTAATTGGAGTGGTTGGTGTATTCCATACTTCTAGCGATTGGATTTCACTCAAAACTCCCCAAATGACTCCTCCCACCATGTTGGGATGTTGCCCAAGTTTTGGGTTCGATCCGAAATCAATAGGTGTGAGAAATTGGACAATTCAAGTTCAACGGCAGTTCGTTCCTAATTGGAGTGGTTGGTGTATTCCATACTTCTAGCGATTGGATTTCACTCAAAACTCACCAAATGACTCCTCCCACCATATTATGATGTTGCCCAAGTTTTGGGCTCGATCCGAAATCAATAGGTGTTCCAAATTAGACAATTCAAGTTCAACGGCAGTTTGTTCCAAATTGGAGTGGTTGGTGTATTCCACACGTCTAGCGATTGGATTTCACTCAAAACTCACCAAATGACTCCTCCACCATATTATGATGTCGCCCAAGTTTTGGGCTCGATCCGAAATCAATAGGTGTTCCAAATTGGACAATTCAAGTTCAACGGCAGTTCTTTCCTAATTGGAGTGGTTGGTGTATTCCATACTTCGAGAGATTGGATTTCACTCAAAACTCACCAAATGACTCCTCCCACCATATTATGCTGTTGCCCAAGTTTCGGGCTCGATCCGAACTCAGTAGGTGTGAGAAATTGGACAATTTAAGTTCAATGGCAGTTCGTTCCTAATTGGAGTTGTCGGTGTATTCCATACTTCTAGCGATTGGATTTCACTCAAAACTCACCAAATGACTCCACCCACCATATTATGATGTTGCACAACTTTGGGGTTCCATCCGAAATCAATAGGTGTGAGAAATTGGACAATTCAAGTTCAACGGCAATTCGTTCCTAATTTGAGTGGTTGGTGTATTCCATACTTCTAGCGATTGGATTTCACTCAAAACGCACCAAATGACTCCTCCCACCATATTATGATGTTGCCCAAGTTTTGGGCTCGATCTGTAATCAATAGGTGTGAGTAATTGGACAATTCAAGTTCAACGGCAGTTCGTTCCTAATTCGAGTGGTTGGTGTATTCCATACTTCTAGCGATTGGATTTCACTCAAAACTCACCAAATGACTCCTCCCACCATATTATGATGTTGCCCAAGTTTTGGGCTCGATCCGAAATCAATAGGTGTGAGAAATTGGACAATTCAAGTTCAACGGCAGTTCGTTCCTAATTGGAGTGGTTGGTGTATTCCATACTTCTAGCGATTGGATTTCATTCAAAACTCAGCAAATGACTCCTCCCACCATAATATGATGTTGCCCAAGTTTTGGTCTCGATCCGAAATCAATAGGTGTTCCAAATTGGACAATTCAAGTTGAATGGCAGTTCGTTCCTAATTGGAGTTGTCGGTGTATTCCATACTTCTGGCGATTGGATTTCCCTCAAAACTCACCAAATGACTCCACCCACCATATTATGATGTTGCACAACTTTGGGGTTCCATCCGAAATCAATAGGTGTGAGAAATTGGACAATTCAAGTTCAACGGCAGTTCGTTCCTAATTTGAGTGGTTGGTGTATTCCATACTTCTAGCGATTGGATTTCACTCAAAACGCACCAAATGACTCCTCCCACCATATTATGATGTTGCCCAAGTTTTGGGCTCGATCTGTAATCAATAGGTGTGAGTAATTGGACAATTCAAGTTCAACGGCAGTTCGTTCCTAATTCGAGTGGTTGGTGTATTCCATACTTCTAGCGATTGGATTTCACTCAAAACTCACCAAATGACTCCGCCCACCATATTATGATGTTGCCCAGGTTTTTGGCTCGATCCGAAATCAATAGGTGTTCCAAATTGGACAATTCAAGTTCAACGGCAGTTCGTTCCTAATTGGAGTGGTTGGTGTATTCCGTACTTCTAGCGATTGGATTTCACTCAAAACTCACCAAATGACTCCTCCCACCATATTATGATGTTGCCCAAGTTTGGGGCTCGGTTCGAAATCAATAGGTGTGAGAAATTGGTCAATTCAATTTGAACGGCAGTTCGTTCCTAATTGGAGTGGTTGGTGTATTCCATACTTCTAGCGATTGGGTTTCACTCAAAACCCACCAAATGACTCGTCCCACCATATTATGATGTTTCCCAAGTTTTGGGCTCGATCTGAAATCAATAGGTGTTCCAAATTGGACAATTCCAGTTCAACGGCAGTTCGTTCCTAATGGGAGTGGTTGGTGTATTCCATACTTCTAGCGATTGGATTTCACTCAAAACTCACCAAGTGACTCCTCCCACCATATTATGATGTTGCCCAAGTTTGGTGCTCGGTCCGAAATCAATAGGTGTGAGAAATTGGTCAATTCAATTTCAACGGCAGTTCGTTCCTAACTGGAGTGGTTGGTTTATTCCCTACTTCTAGCGATTGGATTTCACTCAAAACACACCAAATGACTCCTCCCACCATATTATGTTGTTTCCCAAGTTTTGGGCTCGATCCGAAATCAATAGGTGTTCCAAATTGGAAAATTCAAGTTCAACGGCAGTTCGTTCCTAATTGGAGGGGTTGGTGTATTCCATACTTCTAGCTGTTGGATT
The DNA here is from genome assembly GCF_965620075.1 of Prunus avium. NCBI lineage: Eukaryota > Viridiplantae > Streptophyta > Magnoliopsida > Rosales > Rosaceae > Prunus > Prunus avium. Next base: position 19,330,969 of record NC_142291.1, on the reverse strand, counting down.
TCACTCAAAACTCACCAAATGACTCCTCCCACCATATTATGATGTTGCCCAAGTTTGGGGCTCGATCCAAAATCAATAGGTGTGAGAAATTGCACAATTCAAGTTCAACGGCAGTACGTTCCTAATTGGAGTGGTTGGTGTATTCCATACTTCTACCGACTGGATTTCATTCAAAAATCACCAAATGACTCCTCCCGCCATATTATGATGTTGCCCAAGTTTTGGGCTCGATCCGAAATCAATAGGTGTGAGAAATTGGACAATTCAAGTTCAACGGCAGTTCGTTCCTAATTGGAGTGGTTGGTGTATTCCATACTTCTAACGATTGGATTTCACTCAAAACTCACCAAATGACTCCTCAAACCATGTTATGATGTTGCCCAAGTTTTGGGCTAGATCCGAAGTCAATAAGTGTTCCAAATTGGACAATTCAAGTTCAACGGCAGTTCGTTCGTAATTGGAGTGGTTGGTGTATTCCATACTTCTAGCGATTGTATTTCATTCAAAACTCAGCAAATGACTCCTCCCACCATATTATGATGTTGCCCAAGTTTTGGGCCCGATCCGAAATCAATAGGTGTTCCAAATTGGACAATTCAAGTTCAACGGCAGTTCGTTCCTAATTGGAGTGGTTGGTGTATTCCATACTTCTAGGAATTGGATTTCACCCAAAACTCACCAAATGACTCCTCCCACCATATTATGATGTTGCCCAAGTTTTGGGCTCGATCCGAAGTCAATAGGTGTGAGAAATTGCACAATTCAAGTTCAACGGCAGTACGTTCCTAATTGGAGTGGTTGGTGTATTCCATACTTCTACCGACTGGATTTCATTCAAAAATCACCAAATGACTCCTCCCGCCATATTATGATGTTGCCCAAGTTTTGGGCTCGATCCGAAATCAATAGGTGTGAGAAATTGGACAATTCAAGTTCAACGGCAGTTCGTTCCTAATTGGAGTGGTTGGTGTATTCCATACTTCTAACGATTGGATTTCACTCAAAACTCACCAAATGACTCCTCAAACCATGTTATGATGTTGCCCAAGTTTTGGGCTTGATCCGAAGTCAATAAGTGTTCCAAATTGGACAATTCAAGTTCAACGGCAGTTCGTTCGTAATTGGAGTGGTTGGTGTATTCCATACTTCTAGCGATTGTATTTCATTCAAAACTCAGCAAATGACTCCTCCCACCATATTATGATGTTGCCCAAGTTTTGGGCCCGATCCGAAATCAATAGGTGTTCCAAATTGGACAATTCAAGTTCAACGGCAGTTCGTTCCTAATTGGAGTGGTTGGTGTATTCCATACTTCTAGGTATTGGATTTCACCCAAAACTCACCAAATGACTCCTCCCACCATATTATGATGTTGCCCAAGTTTTGGGCTCGATCCGAAGTCAATAGGTGTGAGAAATTGGACAATTCAAGTTCAACGGCAGTTCGTTCCTAATTGGAGGGGTTGGTTTATTCCATACTTCTAGCGATTGGATTTCACTCAAAACTCACCAAATGACTCCTCCCACCATATTATGATGTTGCACACGTTTGAGGTTCGATCCGAAATCAATAGTTGTGAGAAATTGCACAATTCAAGTTCAACGGCAGTTCGTTCCTAATTGGAGTGGTTGGTGTATTCCATACTTCTACCTACTGGATTTCACTCAAAACTCACCAAATGACTCCTCCCACCATATAATGATGTTGCCCAAGTTTTGGGCTCGATCCGAAATCAATAGGTGTACCAAATTGGACAATTCAAGTTCAACGGCACTTCGTTCCTAATGGGAGAGGTTGGTGTATTCCATACCTCTAGCGATTGGATTTCCCTCAAAGCTCACCAAATGAGTCCTCCCACCATATTATTATGTTGCCCAAGTTTTGGGCTCGATCCGAAATCAATAGGTGTGAGAAATTGGACAATTCAAGTTCAACGGCAGTTCGTTCCTAATTGGAGTGGTTGGTGTATTCCATACTTCTAGCTATTGGATTTCACTCAAGACTCACCAAATGACTCCTCCCACCATATTATGATGTTGCCCAAGTTTTGGGCTCGATCCGAAATCAATAGGTGTGAGAAATTGGACAATTCAAGTTCAACGGCAGTTCGTTCCTAATTGGAGTGGTTGGTGTATTCCATACTTCTAGCGATTGGATTTCACTCAAAACTCACCAAATGACTCCTCCCACCATATTATGGTGTTGCAAAAGTTTGGGGTTCGATCCGAAATCAATCGGTGTGAGAAATTGCACAATTCAAGTTCAACGGCAGTTGGTTCCTAATGGGAGTGGTTAGTGTATTCCATACTTCTAGTGATTGGATTTCACTCAAAACTCACCAAATGACTCCTCCCACCATATTATGATGTTGCCCAAGCTTTGGGCTCGATCCGAAATCAATAGGTGTTCCGAATTGGACAATTCCAGTTCAACGGCCGTTCGTTCCTAATTGGAGTGGTTGGTGTATTCCATACTTCTAGCGTTTCGATTTCACTCAAAACTCACCAAATGACTCCTCCCACCATATTATCATGTTGCCCAAGTTTTGGGCTCGATCCGAAATCAATAGGTCTTCCAAATTGGACAATTCAAGTTCAACGGCAGTTCGTTCCTAATTGGAGTGGTTTGTGTATTCCATACTTCTAGCGATTGGATTTCCCTCAAAACTCACCAAATGACTCCTCCCACCATATTATGATGTTTCCCAAGTTTTGGGCTCGATCCGAAATCAATAGGCGTTCGAAATTGGACAATTCAAGTTCAACGGCAGTTCGTTCCTAATTGGAGTCGTTGGTGTATTCCATACTTCTAGCGATTGGATGTCATTCAAAACTCTCCAAACGACTCCTCCCACCATATTATGATGTTGCCCAAGTTTTGGGCTCGATCCGAAATCAATAGGTTTGAGAAATTGGACAATTCAATTTCAACGGCAGTTCGTTCCTAATTGGAGTGGTTGGTGTATTCCATACTTCTAGCGATTGGATTTCACTCAAAACTCACCCAATGACTCCTCCCACCATATTATGCTGTTGCCCAAGTTTTGGGCTCGATCCGAAATCAATAGGTGTTCCAAATTGGACAATTCAAGTAAAACGGCAGTTCGTTCCTAATTGGAGTGGTTGGTGTATTCCACACTTCCAGCGATTGGATTTCACTCAAAGCTCACCAAATGACACCTCCCACCATATTATGATGTGGCCCAAGTTTTGGGCTCGATCCGAAATCAATAGGTGTTCCAAATTGGACAATTCAAGTTCAACGGCAGTTCGTTCCTAACTGGAGTGGTTGGTGTATTCCATACTTCTAGCGATTGGATTTCACTCAAAACTGACACAATGACTCCTCCAACCATATTATGGTGTTGCCCAAGTTTTGGGCTCGATCCGAAATCAATAGGTGTGAGAAATTGGACAATTCAAGTTGGACGGCAGTTCGTTCCTAATTGGTGTGGTTGGTGTGGCGATTGGATTTCACTCAAAACTCACCAAATGACTCCTCCCACCATATTATGATGTTGCCCATGTTTTGGGCTCGATCCGAAATCAATAGGTGTTCCAAATTGGACAATTCAAGTTCAACGGCAGTTCGTTCCTTATTGGAGTGGTTGGTGTATTCCATACTTCTAGCGATTGGATTTCACTCAAAACTCATCAAACGACTCCTCCCACCATATTATGATGTTGCACAAGTTTGGGGTTCAATCCGAAATCAATAGTTGTGAGAAATTGGACAATTCAAGTTCAACGACAATTCGTTCCTAATGGGAGTGGTTGGTGTATTCCATACGTCTAGCGGTTGGATTTCACTCAAAACTCACCAAATGACTCCTCCCACCATATTATGTTGTTGCCCAAGTTTTGGGCTCGATCCGAAATCAATAGGTGTGAGAAATTGGACAATTCAAGTTCAACGGCAGTTCATTCCTAATTGGAGTGGTTGGTGTATTCCATACTTCTACCTACTGGATTTCACTCAAAACTCACCAAATGACTCCTCCCACCGTATAATGATGTTGCCCAAGTTTTGGGCTCGATCCGAAATCAATAGGTGTACCAAATTGGACAATTCAAGTTCAACGGCACTTCGTTCCTAATGGGAGTGGTTGGTGTATTCCATACTTCTAGCTATTGGATTTCACCCAAAACTCACCAAATGACTCCTCCCACCTTGTTATGATGTTGCCCAAGTTTTGGGCTTGGTCCGAAATCAATTGGTGTGAGAAATTGGACAATTCAAGTTCAACGGCAGTTCGTTCCTAATTGGTGCGGTTGGTGTATTCCATACTTCTAGCGATTGGATTTCACTCAAAACTCACCAAATGACACCTCCCACCATTTTATGATGTTGCCCATGTTTTGGGCTCGATCCGAAATCAATAGGTGTGAGAAATTGGACAATTCAAGTTCAACGGCAGTTCGTTCCTAATTGGAGTGGTTGGTGTATTCCATACTTCTAGCGATTGGATTTCACTAAAAACTCACCAAATGACTCCTCCCACCAGATTATGATGTTGCCCAAGTTTTGGGCTCGATCCGAAATTAATAGGTGTTCGAAATTGGACAATTCAAGTTCAACGACAGTTCGTTCCTAATTGGAGTTGTTGGTGTATTCCATACTTCTAGCGATTGAATTTCACACAAAACTCACCAATGACTCCTCCCACCATATTATGATGTTGCCCAAGTTTTGGGCTCGATCCGAAATGAATAGGTGTTCCAAATTGGACAATTCAAGTTCAACGGCAGTTCGTTCCTAATTGGAGTGGTTGGTGTATTCCATACTTCTAGCGATTGGATTTCACTCAAAACTCACCAAATGACTCCTCCCATCATATTATGATGTTGCCCAAGTTTTGGGCTCGATCCGAAATCAATAGGTGTTAGAAATTGGACAATTCAAGTTCAACGGCAGTTCGTTCCTAATTGGAGTTGTTGGTGTATTCCATACTTCTAGCGATTGGATTTCACTCAAAACTCACCAAATGACTCCTCCCACCATATTATGTTGTTGCCCAAGTTTTGGGCTCGATCCGAAATCAATAGGTGTGAGAAATTGGACAATTCAAGTTCAACGGCAGTTCGTTCCTAATTGGAGTTGTTGGTGTATTCCAAACTTCTAGCGATTGGATTTCACACAAAACTCACCAAATGACTCCTCCCACCTTATTATGATGTTGCCCAAGTTTTGGGCTCGATCCGAAATCAATAGTTGTGAGAATTTGGACAATTCAAGTTCAACGACAATTCGTTCCTAATGGGAGTGGTTGGTGTATTCCATACGTCTATCGATTGGATTTCACTCAAAACTCACCAAATGACTCCTCCCACCTTGTTATGATGTTGAACAAGTTTTGGGCTTGGTCCGAAATCAATTGGTGTGAGAAATTGGACAATTCAAGTTCAACGGCAGTTCGTTCCTAATTGGTGTGGTTGGTGTATTCCACACCTCTAGCGATTGGATTTCACTCAAAACTCACCAAATGACTCCTCCCACCATATTATGATGTTGCCCATGTTTTGGGCTCGATCCGATATCAATAGGTGTGAGAAATTGGACAATTCCAGTTCAACGGCAGTTCGTTCCTAATTGGAGTGGTTGGTGTATTCCATACTTCTAGCGATTGGATTTCACTCAAAACTCACCAAATGACTCCTCCCACCATATTATGATGTTGCCCAAGTTTGGGGCTCGGTCCGAAATCAATAGGTGTGAGAAATTGGACAATTCATGTTCAACGGCAGTTCGTTCCTAACTAGGGTGGTTGGTGTATTCCGTACTTCTAGCGATTGGATTTCACTCAAAACTCACCAAATGACTCCTGCCACCATATGATGATGTTGCCCAAGTTTGGGGCTCGATCCGAAACCAATAGGTGTTCCAAATTGGACAATTCAAGTTCAACGGCAGTTCGTTCCTAATTGGAGTGGTTGGTGTATTCCATACTTCTAGCGATTGGATTTCACTCAAAACTCACCAAATGATTCCTCCCACCATATTATGATGTTGCCCAAGTTTTGGGCTCGATCAGAAATCAATAGGTGTTCCAAATTTGACAATTCAAGTTCAACGGCAGTTCGTTCCTAATTGGAGTGGTTGGTGTATTCCATACTTCTAGCGATTGGATTTCACTCAAAACTCACCAAATGACTCCTCCCACCATATTATGATGTTGCCCAAGTTTTGGGCTCGATCCGAAATCAATAGGTGTGAGAAATTGGACAATTCAAGTTCAACGGCAGTTCGTTCCTAATTGGAGTGGTTGGTGTATTCCATACTTCTAGCGATTGGATTTCACTCAAAACTCACCAAATGACTCCTCCCACCATATTTTGATGTTGCCCAAGTTTGGGGATCGATCCGAAATCAATTGGTGTGAGAAATTGGACAATTCAAGTTCAACGACAGTTCGTTCCTAATTGGAGTGGTTGGTGTATTCCATACTTCTAGCGATTGGATTTCACTCAAAACTCACCAAATGACTCCTTCCACCATATTATGATGTTGCCCAAGTTTTGGGCTCGATCCGATATCAATAGGTGTGAGAAATTGGACAATTCAAGTTCAACGGAAGTTCGTTCCTAATTGGAGTGGTTGGTGTATTTCATACTTCTAGCGATTGGATTTCACTCAAAACTCACCAAAAGACTCCTGCCACCATATTATGATGTTGCACAAGTTTGGGGATCCATCCGAAATCAATAGGTGTTCCAAATTGGACAATTCAAGTTCAACGGCAGTTCGTTCCTAATTGGAGTGGTTGGTGTATTCCATACTTCTAGCGATTGGATTTCACTCAAACCTCACTAAATGACTCCTCCCACCATATTATGATGTTGCAGAAGTTTGGGGTTCCATCCGAACTCAATAGGTGTGAGAAATTGGACAATTTAACTTCACCGGCAGTTCGTTCCTAATTGGTGTGGTTGGTGTATTCCATACTTCTAGATCTTGGATTTCACTCAAAACTCACCAAATGACTCCTCCCACCATATTATGATGTTGCACAAGTGTGGGGTTCCATCCGAAATCAATAGGTGTGAGAAATTGAACAATTCAAGTTTAACGGCAGTTCGTTCCTAATTGGAGTGGTTGGTGTATTCCATACTTCTAGCGATTGGATTTCACTCAAAACTCACCAAATGACTCCTCCCACCATATTATGATGTTGCACAAGTTTGGGGTTCCATCCGAACTCAATAGGTGTGAGAAATTGGACAATTTAAGTTCACCGGCAGTTCGTTCCTAATTGGTGTGGTTGGTGTATTCCATACTTCTAGATCTTGGATTTCACTCAAAACTCATCAAATGACTCCTCCCACCATATTATGACGTTGCACAAGTTTGGGGTTCCATCCGAAATCAATAGGTGTGAGAAATTGGACAATTCAAGTTCAACGGCAGTTCGTTCCTAATTGGAGTTGTTGGTGTATTCCATACTTCTAGCGATTGGATTTCACTCAAAACTCACCAAATGACTCCTCCCACCATATTATGATGTTGCCCAAGTTTTGGGGTCGATCCGACCTCAATAGGTGTGAGAAATTGGACAATTTAAGTTCAACGGCAGTTCGTTCCTAATTGGAGTGGTTGGTGTATTCCATATTTCTGGCGATTGGATTTCACTCAAAACTCACAAAATGACTCCTCCCACCATATTATGATGTTGCACAAGTTTGGGGTTCCATCCGAAATCAATAGGTGTTAGAAATTGGACAATTCATGTTCAACGGCAGTTCGTTCGAAATTGGGGTGGTTGGTGTATTCCATACTTCTACCGATTGGATTTCACTCAAAACTCACTAAATGACTCCTCCCACCATATTATGATGTTGCCCAAGTTTTGGTCTCGATTCGAAATCAATAGGTGTTCCAAATTGGACAGTTCAAGTTCAATGGCAGTTCGTTTCTAATTCGAGTGGTTGGTGTATTCCATACTTCTAGCGATTGGATTTCACTCAAAACCCACCAAATGACTTCCCCCACCATATTACGATGTTGCCCAAGTTTTGGGCTAGATCCGAAATCAATAGGTGTTCCAAATTGGACAATTCAAGTTCAACTGCAGTTCGTTCCTAATTGGAGTGGTTGGTGTATTCCATACTTCTAGCGATTGGATTTCACTCAAAACTCACCAAATGACTCCTCCCACCATATTATGATGTTGCCCAAGTTTTGGGCTCGATCCAAAATCAACAGGGGTGAGAAATTTTACAATTCAAGTTGAACGGAAGTTCGTTCCTAATTGGAGTGGTTGGCGTATTCCATACTTCTAGCGATTTGATTTCACTGAAAACTCACCGAATGACTCCTTCCAAGATATTATGATGATGCCCAAGTTTTGGGCTCGATCCGAAATCAATAGGTGTGAGAAATTGGACAATTTAAGTTCAACGGCAGTTCATTCCTAATTGAAGTGGTTGGTGTATTCCATACTTCTAGCGATTGGATTTCACTCAAAACTCACCAAATGACTCCGCCCACCATTTTATGATGTTGCACAAGTTTGGGGTTCCATCCGAAATCAATAGGTGTGAGCAATTTGGCAATTCAAGTTCAACGGCAGTTCGTTCCTAATTGGAGTGGTTGGTGTATTCCATACTTCTAGCGATTGGATTTCACTCAAAACTCACCAAATGACTCCTCCCAACATATTATGATGTTGCCCAAGTTTTGGGCTCAATCCGAAATCAATAGGTGTGAAAAATTGAGCAATTTAAGTTCAACGGTAGTTCGTTCCTTATTGGAGTGGTTGGTGTATTCCATGTTTCTAGCGATTGTATTTCACTCAAAACTCAGCAAATGACTCCTTCCACAATATTATGATGTTGCCCAAGTTTTGGGCTCGATCCGAACTCACTAGGAGTGAGAAATTGGACAATTCAAGTTCAACGGCAGTTTGTTCCTAATTGGAGTGGTTGGTGTATTCCATACTTCTAGCGATTGGATTTCACTGAAAACTGTCCAAATGACTCCTCCCACCATATTATGATGTTTCCCAAGTTTTGGGCTCGATCCGAACTCAATAGGTGTTCCAAATTGGACAATTCAAGTTCAACGGCAGTTCGTTCCTAATTGGAGTGGTTGGTGTATTCCATACTTCTAGCGATTGGATTTCATTCAAAACTCACCAAATGACTTCGCCCACCATTTTATGATGTTGCACAAGTTTGGGGTTCCATCCGAAATCAATAGGTGTGAGCAATTTGGCAATTCAAGTTCAACGACAGTTCGTTCGTAATTGGAGTGGTTGGTGTATTCCATACTTCTAGCGATTGGATTTCACTCAAAACTCACCAAATGACTCCTCCCACCATATTATGATGTTGCCCAAGTTTTGGGCTCGATCCAAAATCAACAGGTGTGAGAAATTTTACAATTCAAGTTGAACGGAAGTTCGTTCCTAATTGGAGTGGTTGGCGTATTCCATACTTCTAGCGATTTGATTTCACTGAAAACTCACCGAATGACTCCTTCCAAGATATTATGATGTTGCCCAAGTTTTGGGCTCGATCCGAAATCAATAGGTGTGAGAAATTGGACAATTTAAGTTCAACGGCAGTTCATTCCTAATTGAAGTGGTTGGTGTATTCCATACTTCTAGCGATTGGATTTCACTCAAAACTCACCAAATGACTCCGCCCACCATTTTATGATGTTGCACAAGTTTGGGGTTCCATCCGAAATCAATAGGTGTGAGCAATTTGGCAATTCAAGTTCAACGGCAGTTCATTCCTAATTGGAGTGGTTGGTGTATTCCATACTTCTAGCGATTGGATTTCACTCAAAACTGTCCAAATGACTCCTCCCACCATATTATGATGTTGCCCAAGTTTTGGGCTCGATCCGAACTCAATAGGTGTTCCAAATTGGACAATTCAAGTTCAACGGCAGTTCGTTCCTAATTGGAGTGGTTGGTGTATTCCTTACTTCTAGCGATTGGATTTCACTCAAAACTCACCGAATGACTCCTCCCACCATATTATGGTGTTGCACAAGTTTTGGGCTCGATCTGTAATCAATAGGTGTGAGAAATTGGACAATTCAAGTTCAACGGCAGTTCGTTCCTAATTCGAGTGGTTGGTGTATTCCATACTTCTAGCGATTGGATTTCATTCAAAACTCACCAAATGACTTCGCCCACCATATTACGATGTTGCCCAAGTTTTGGGCTAGATCCGAAATCAATAGGTGTTCCAAATTGGACAATTCAAGTTCAACTGCAGTTCGTTCCTAATTGGAGTGGTTGGTGTATTCCATACTTCTAGCGATTGGATTTCACTCAAAACTCACCAAATGACTCCTCCCACCATATTATGATGTTGCCCAAGTTTTGGGCTCGATCCAAAATCAACAGGTGTGAGAAATTTTACAATTCAAGTTGAACGGAAGTTCGTTCCTAATTGGAGTGGTTGGCGTATTCCATACTTCTAGCGATTTGATTTCACTGAAAACTCACCGAATGACTCCTTCCAAGATATTATGATGTTGCCCAAGTTTTGGGCTCGATCCGAAATCAATAGTTGTGAGAAATTGGACAATTTAAGTTCAACGGCAGTTCATTCCTAATTGAAGTGGTTGGTGTATTCCATACTTCTAGCGATTGGATTTCACTCAAAACTCACCAAATGACTCCGCCCACCATTTTATGATGTTGCACAAGTTTGGGGTTCCATCCGAAATCAATAGGTGTGAGCAATTTGGCAATTCAAGTTCAACGGCAGTTCATTCCTAATTGGAGTGGTTGGTGTATTCCATACTTCTAGCGATTGGATTTCACTCAAAACTGTCCAAATGACTCCTCCCACCATATTATGATGTTGCCCAAGTTTTGGGCTCGATCCGAACTCAATAGGTGTTCCAAATTGGACAATTCAAGTTCAACGGCAGTTCGTTCCTAATTGGAGTGGTTGGTGTATTCCATACTTCTAGCGATTGGATTTCACTCAAAACTCACCGAATGACTCCTCCCACCATATTATGGTGTTGCACAAGTTTTGGGCTCGATCTGTAATCAATAGGTGTGAGAAATTGGACAATTCAAGTTCAACGGCAGTTCGTTCCTAATTCGAGTGGTTGGTGTATTCCATACTTCTAGCGATTGGATTTCATTCAAAACTCACCAAATGACTTCGCCCACCATTTTATGATGTTGCACAAGTTTGGGGTTCCATCCGAAATCAATAGGTGTGAGCAATTTGGCAATTCAAGTTCAACGACAGTTCGTTCGTAATTGGAGTGGTTGGTGTATTCCATACTTCTAGCGATTGGATTTCACTCAAAACTCACCAAATGACTCCTCCCACCATATTATGTTGTTGCCCAAGTTTTGGGCTCGGTCCGAAATCAATAGGTGTTCCAAATTGGACAATTCAAGTTCAACGGCAGTTCATTCCTAATTGGAGTGGTTGGTGTATTCCATACTTCTAGCGATTGGATTTCACTCAAAACTGTCCAAATGACTCCTCCCACCATATTATGATGTTGCCCAAGTTTTGGGCTCGATCCGAACTCAATAGGTGTGAGAAATTGGACAATTCAAGTTCAACGGCAGTTCGTTCCTAATTTGAGTGGTTGGTGTATTCCATACTTCTAGCGATTGGATTTCACTGAAAACTCACCAAATGACTCCTCCCAACATATTATGATGTTTTCCAAGTTTTGGGCTCGATCCGAAATCAATAGGTGTGAGAAATTGGGCAATTCAAGTTCAACGGCAGTTCGTTCCTAATTGGAGTGGTTGGTGTATTCCATACTTCTAGCGATTGGATTTCACTCAAAACTCACCAAATGACTACTCCAACAATATTATGATGTTGCACAAGTTTTGGGCTCGATCCGAAATCAATAGGTGTTCCAAATTGGACAATTCAAGTTCAACGGCAGTTCGTTCCTATTTGGAGTGGTTGGTGTTTTCCATACTTCTAGCGATTGGATTTCACTCAAAACTCACCAAATGACACCTCCCACCATATTACGATGTTGCCCAAGTTTGGGGCTCGATCCGAAATCAATAGGTGTGAGAAATTGGACAATTCAAGTTCAATGGCAGTTCGTTCCTAGTTGGAGTGGTTGGTGTATTCCATACTTCTAGCGATTGGATTTCACTCAAAACTCACCAAATGACTACTCCCACAATATTATGATGTTGCCCAAGTTTTCGGCTCGATCCGAACTCACTAGGAGTGAGAAATTGGACAATTCAAGTTCAACGGCAGTTTGTTCCTAATTGGAGTGGTTGGTGTATTCCATACTTCTAGCGATTGGATTTCACTGAAAACTGTCCAAATGACTCCTCCCACCATATTATGATGTTTCCCAAGTTTTGGGCTCGATCCGAACTCAATAGGTGTGAGAAATTGGACAATTCAAGTTCAACGGATGTTCGTTCCTAATTGGAGTGGTTGGTGTATTCCATACTTCTAGCTATTGGATTTCACTGAAAACTCACCAAATGACTCCTCCCAACATATTATGATGTTGCCCAAGTTTTGGGCTCGATCCGAAATCAATAGGTGTGAGAAATTGGGCAATTCAAGTTCAACGGCAGTTCGTTCCTAATTGGAGTGGTTGGTGTATTCCATACTTCTAGCGATTGGATTTCACTCAAAACTCACCAAATGAATACTCCAACAATATTATGATGTTGCACAAGTTTTGGGCTCGATCCGAAATCAATAGGTGTTCCAAATTGGACAATTCAAGTTCAACGGCAGTTCGTTCCTATTTGGAGTGGTTGGTGTTTTCCATACTTCTAGCGATTGGATTTCACTCAAAACTCACCAAATGACACCTCCCACCATATTACGATGTTGCCCAAGTTTGGGGCTCGATCCGAAATCAATAGGTGTGAGAAATTGGACAATTCAAGTTCAACGGCAGTTCATTCCTAATTGGAGTGGTTGGTGTATTACGTACTTCTAGTGATTTGATTTCACTCAAAACTCACCAAATGACTCCTCCCACCATATTACGATGTTGCCCAAGTTTGGGGCTCGATCCGAAATCAATAGGTGTGAGAAATTGGACAATTCAAGTTCAACGGCGGTTCGTTCCCAATTGGAGTGGTTGGTGTATTCCATACTTCTAGCGATTGAATTTCACTCAAAACTCACCAAATGACTCCTCCCACCATATTATGATGTTGCACAAGTTTTGGGCTCGATCCGAAATCAATAGGTGTTCCAAATTGGACAATTCAAGTTCAACGGCAGTTCGTTCCTATTTGGAGTGGTTGGTGTTTTCCATACTTCTAGCGATTGGATTTCACTCAAAACTCACCAAATGACACCTCCCACCATATTACGATGTTGCCCAAGTTTGGGGCTCGATCCGAAATCAATAGGTGTGAGAAATTGGACAATTCAAGTTCAACGGCAGTTCATTCCTAATTGGAGTGGTTGGTGTATTACGTACTTCTAGTGATTTGATTTCACTCAAAACTCACCAAATGACTCCTCCCACCATATTACGATGTTGCCCAAGTTTGGGGCTCGATCCGAAATCAATAGGTGTGAGAAATTGGACAATTCAAGTTCAACGGCGGTTCGTTCCCAATTGGAGTGGTTGGTGTATTCCATACTTCTAGCGATTGAATTTCACTCAAAACTCACCCAATGACTCCTCCCAACATATTATGATGTTGCCCAAGTTTTGGGCTCGATCCGAACTCAATAGGTGTGAGAAATTGGACAATTCAAGTTCAACGGCAGTTCGTTCCTAATTGGAGTGGTTGGTGTATTCCATACTTCTAGCGAATGGATTTCACTGAAATCTTTCCAAATGACTCCTCCCAACATATTATGATGTTGCCAAAGTTTTGGGCTCGATCCGAAATTAATAGGTGTGAGAAATTGGGCAATTCAAGTTCTACGGCAGTTCGTTCCTAATTGGAGTGGTTGGTGTATTCCATACTTCTAGCGATTGGATTTCACTCAAAACTCACCAGATGGCTACTCCAACAATATTATGATGTTGCACAAGTTTTGGGCTCAATCCGAAATCAATAGGTGTTCCAAATTGGACAATTCAAGTTCAACGACAGTTCGTTCCTATTTGGAGTGGTTGGTGTTTTCCATACTTCTAGCGATTGGATTTCACTGAAAACTCACCAATTGAATCCTCCCAACATATTATGTTGTTGCCCAAGTTTTGGGCTCGATCCGAAATCAATAGGTGTGAGAAATTGAGCAATTCAAGTTCAACGGCAGTTCATTCCTAATTGTAGTGGTTGGTGTACTCCATACTTCTAGCGATTGGACTTCACTGAAAACTCACCAAATGACTCCTCGCAACATATTATGATGTTGCCCAAGTTTTGGGCTCGATCCGAAATCAATAGGTGTGAGAAATTGAGCAATTCAAGTTCAACGGCAGTTCGTTTCTAATTGGAGTGGTTGGTGTATTCCATACTTCTAGCGATTGGATTTCACTCCAAACTCACCAAATGACTCCTCCCACCATATTATGATGTTGCCCAACTTTTGGGCTCGATCCGAAATCAATAGGTGTGACAAATTGGACAATACAAGTTCAACGGCAGTTCGTTCCTAATTGGAGTAGTTGGTGTATCCCATACTTCTAGCGATTGGATTTCACTCAAAACTCACCAAATGACTCCTCCCACCATATTATGATGTTGCCCAAGTTTTGGGCTCGATCCGAAATCAATAGGTGTTCAAAATTGGACAATTCAAGTTCAACGGCAGTTTGTTCCTAATTGGAGTGGTTGGTGTATTCCATGCTTCTAGCGATTGGATTTCACTCAAAACTCACCAAATGACTCCTCCCACCATATTGTGATGTTGCCCAAGTTTTGGGTTCAATCCGAAATCAATAGGTGTTCCAAATTGGACAATTCAAGTTCAACGGCAGTTCGTTCCCAATTGGTGTGGTTGGTGTATTCCATACTTCTAGCGATTGGATTTCACTCAAAACTCACCAAATGACTCCTCCCACCATATTATGATGTTGCCCAAGTTTTGGGCTCGATCCGAAATCAATAGGTGTTCAAAATTGGACAATTCAAGTTCAACGGCAGTTTGTTCCTAATTGGAGTGGTTGGTGTATTCCATGCTTCTAGCGATTGGATTTCACTCAAAACTCACCAAATGACTCCTCCCACCATATTGTGATGTTGCCCAAGTTTTGGGTTCAATCCGAAATCAACAGGTGTTCCAAATTGGACAATTCAAGTTCAACGGCAGTTCGTTCCCAATTGGTGTGGTTGGTGTATTCCATACTTCTAGCGATTGGATTTCACTCAAAACTCACCAAATGACTCCTCCCACCATATTATGATGTTGCCCAAGTTTGGGGCCCGATCCGTAATCAATAGGTGTGAGAAATTGGACAATTCAAGTTCAACGGCAGTTCGTTCCTAATTGGAGTGGTTGGTGTATTCCATACTTCTATCGATTGCATTTCACTGAAAACTCACCAAATGACTCCAACCACCATATTATGATGTTGCCCAAGTTTTGGGCTCGATCTGAAATCAATAGGTGTGAGAAATTGGACAAGTCAAGTTCAACGGCAGTTCGTTCCTAATTGGAGTGGTTGGTGTATTCCATACTTCTAGCGATTGGACTTCACTCAAAACTCACTAAATGACTCCTCCCACCATATTACGATGTTGCCCAAGTTTTGGTCTCGATCCGAAATCAATAGGTGTGAGAAATTGGACAATTCAAGTTCAACGGCAGTTCGTTCCTAATTGGAGTGGTTGGAGTATTCCATACTTCTAGCGATTGGATTTCACTCAAAACTCACTAAATGACTCCTCCCACCATATTACGATGTTGCCCAAGTTTTGGTCTCGATCCGAAATCAATAGGTGTGAGAAATTGGACAATTCAAGTTCAACGGCAGTTCGTTCCTAATTGGAGTGGTTGGTGTATTCCATACTTCTAGCGATTGGATTTCACTCAAAACTCACCAAATGACTCCTCCCACCATATTATGATGTTGCCCAAGTTTTGGGCTCGATCCGAACTCAATAGGTGTGAGAAATTGGACAATTTAAGTTAAATGGCAGTTCGTTCCTGATTGGAGTTGTTGGTGTATTCCGTACTTCTAGCGATTGGATTTCACTCAAAACTCACCAAATGACTCCTCCCACCATATTATGATGTTGCCCAAGTTTTGGGCTCGATCCGAAATCAATAGGTGTTCAAAATTGGACAATTCAAGTTCAACGGCAGTTCGTTCCTAGTTGGAGGGGTTGGTGTATTCCGTACTTCTAGCTATTGGATTTCACTCAAAACTCACCAAATGACTCCTCCCACCATATTATGATGTTGCCCAAGTTTTGGGCTCGATCCGAAATCAATAGGTGTGAGAAATTGGACAATTCAAGTTCAACGACAGTTCGTTCCTAATTGGGGTGGTTGTTGTATTCCATACATCTAGCGATTGGATTTCACTCAAAACTCACCAAATGACTCCGCCCACCATATTATGATGTTGCCCAAGGTTTGGGCTCGATCTGAAATCAATAGGTGTGAGAAATTGGACAATTCAAGTTCAACGGCAGTTCGTTCCTAATTGGTGTGGTTGGTGTATTACATACTTCTATCGATTGCATTTCACTCAAAACTCACCAAATGACTCCTCCCGCCATATTATGATGTTGCCCAAGTTTTGGGCTCGATCCGAACTCAGTAGGTGTGAGAAATTGGACAATTTAAGTTAAATGGCAGTTCGTTCCTAATTGGAGTTGTTGGTGTATTCCGAACTTCTAGCGATTGGATTTCACTCAAAACTCACCAAATGACTCCTCCCACCATATTATGATGTTGCCCAAGTTTTGGGCTCGATCCGAACTCAATAGGTGTGAGAAATTGGACAATTTAAGTTCAATGGCAGTTCGTTCCTAATTGGAGTTGTTGGTGTATTCCGTACTTCTAGCGATTGGATTTCACTCAAAACTCACCAAATGAGTCCGCCCACCATATTATGATGTTGCCCAAGTTTTGGGCTCGATCCGAAATCAATAGGTGTGAGAAATTGGACAATTCAAGTTCAACGACAGTTCGTTCCTAATTGGGGTGGTTGTTGTATTCCATACATCTAGCGATTGGATTTCACTCAAAACTCACCAAATGACTCCTCCCACCATATTATGATGTTGCCCAAGTTTTGGGCTCGATCCGAACTCAATAGGTGTGAGAAATTGGACAATTTAAGTTAAATGGCAGTTCGTTCCTGATTGGAGTTGTTGGTGTATTCCGTACTTCTAGCGATTGGATTTCACTCAAAACTCACCAAATGACTCCTCCCACCATATTATGATGTTGCCCAAGTTTTGGGCTCGATCCGAAATCAATAGGTGTTCAAAATTGGACAATTCAAGTTCAACGGCAGTTCGTTCCTAGTTGGAGGGGTTGGTGTATTCCGTACTTCTAGCTATTGGATTTCACTCAAAACTCACCAAATGACTCCTCCCACCATATTATGATGTTGCCCAAGTTTTGGGCTCGATCCGAAATCAATAGGTGTGAGAAATTGGACAATTCAAGTTCAACGACAGTTCGTTCCTAATTGGGGTGGTTGTTGTATTCCATACATCTAGCGATTGGATTTCACTCAAAACTCACCAAATGACTCCTCCCACCATATTATGATGTTGCCCAAGGTTTGGGCTCGATCTGAAATCAATAGGTGTGAGAAATTGGACAATTCAAGTTCAACGGCAGTTCGTTCCTAATTGGTGTGGTTGGTGTATTACATACTTCTATCGATTGCATTTCACTCAAAACTCACCAAATGACTCCTCCCGCCATATTATGATGTTGCCCAAGTTTTGGGCTCGATCCGAACTCAGTAGGTGTGAGAAATTGGACAATTTAAGTTAAATGGCAGTTCGTTCCTAATTGGAGTTGTTGGTGTATTCCGAACTTCTAGCGATTGGATTTCACTCAAAACTCACCAAATGACTCCTCCCACCATATTATGATGTTGCCCAAGTTTTGGGCTCGATCCGAACTCAATAGGTGTGAGAAATTGGACAATTTAAGTTCAATGGCAGTTCGTTCCTAATTGGAGTTGTTGGTGTATTCCGTACTTCTAGCGATTGGATTTCACTCAAAACTCACCAAATGAGTCCGCCCACCATATTATGATGTTGCCCAAGTTTTGGGCTCGATCCGAAATCAATAGGTGTGAGAAATTGGACAATTCAAGTTCAACGGCAGTTCGTTCCTAAATGGAGTGGTTGGTGTATTCCGTACTTCTAGCGATTGGATTTCACTCAAAACTTACCAAATGACTCCTCCCACCATATTATGTTGTTGCCCAAGTTTTGGGCTCGATCCGAACTCAATAGGTGTGAGAAATTGGACAAATCAATTTCAACGGCAGTTCGTTCCTAATTGGAGTGGTTGGTGTATTCCTTACTTCTAGCGATTGGATTTCGCTCAAAACTCACTAAATGACTCCTCCCACCATATTATGATATTGCCCAAGTTTTCGTCTCGATCCGAAATCAATAGGTGTTCCAAATTGGACAATTCAAGTTCAACGGCAGTTCGTTCCTAATTCGAGTGCTTGGTGCATTCCATACTTCTAGCGATTGGACTCCACTCAAAACTCACCAAATGACTCCTCCCACCATATTATGATGTTGCCCAAGTTTTGGGCTCGATCCGAAATCAATTGGTCTGGGAAATTGGTCAATTCAATTTCAACGACAGTTCGTTCCTAATTGGTGTGGTTGGTGTATTCCATACTTCTAGCGATTGGATTTCACTCAAAACTCACCAAATGACTCCTCCCACCATATTATGATGTTGCCCAAGTTTTGGGCTCGATCCGAAATCAGTAGGTGTGAGAAATTGGACAATTCAAGTTCAACGGCAGTTCGTTCCAAATTGGAGTGGTTGGTGTATTCCATACTTCTAGCGATTGGATTTCACTCAAAACTCACCAAATGACACCTCCCACCATATTATGATGTTGCCCAAGTTTTGGGCTCGATCCGAAATCAATAGGTGTGAAAAATTGGACAATTCAAATTCAACGGTAGTTCGTTCCTAATTGGAGTGGTTGGTGTATTCCATACTTCTAGCGATTGGATTTCACTCAAAACTCACCAAATGACTCCTCCCACCATATTATGATGTTGCCCAAGTTTTGGGCTCGATCCGAAATCAATAGGTGTGAGAAATTAGACAATTCAAGTTCAACGGCAGTTCGTTCCTAATTGGAGTGGTTGGTGTATTCCATACTTCTAGCGATTGGATTTCACTCAAAACTCCCCAAATGACTCCTCCCACCATATTATGATGTTGCCCATGTTTGGGGCTCGATCCGAAATCAATAGGTGTTCAAAATTGGACAATTCAAGTTCAACGGCAGTTCGTTCCTAATTGGAGTGGTTGGTGTATTCCACACTTCTAGCGATTGGATTTCACTCAAAACTCACCAAAGGACTCCTCCCACCATATTATGATGTTGCCCAAGTTTTGGGCTCGATCCGAAATCAATAGTTGTGAGAAATTGGACAATTCATATTCAACGGCAGTTCGTTCCTAATTGGAGTGGTTGGTGTATTCCATACTTCTAGCGATTGGATTTCACTCAAAATCACCAAATGACTCCTCCCACCATCTTATGATGTTGCCCAAGTTTTGGGCTCGGTCCGAAATCAATTGGTGTGAGAAATTGGACAATTCAAGTTCAATGGCAGTTCGTTCCTAATTCAAGTGGTTGGTGTATTCCATACTTCTAGCGATTGGATTTCACTCAAAACTCACCAAATGACTCCTCCCACCATATTATGATGTTGCCCAAGTTTTGGGCTCGATCCGAAATCAATAGGTGTTCGAAATTGGACAATTGAACTTCAACGGTGGTTCGTTCCTAATTGGAGTGGTTGGTGTATTCCATACTTCTAGCGATTGGATTTCGCTGAAAACTCACCAAATGAATCCTCCCACCATATTATGATGTTGCACAAGTTTGGGGTTCGGTCCGAAATCTATAGGTGTGAGAAATTGAACAATTCAAGTTCAACAACAGTTCGTTCCTAATGGGAGTGGTTGGTGTATTCCGTACTTCTAGCGATTGGATTTCACTCAAACCTCACCAAATGACTCCTCCCACCATATTATGATGTTGCCCAAGTTTGGGGCTCGGTCCGAAATCAATAGCTGTGAGAAATTGGACAATTCAAGTTCAACGGCAGTTCGTTCCTAATTGGAGTGGTTGGTGTATTCCATACTTCTAGCGATTGGATTTCACTCAAAACTCACCAAATGACTCCTCCCACCATATTATGATGTTGCCCAAGTTTTGGGCTCGATCCGAAATCAATAGGTGTGAGAAATTGGACAATTCAAGTTCAACGGCAGTTCGTTCCTAATTGGAGTGGTTGGTGTATTCCATGCTTCTAGCGATTGGGTTTCACTCAAAACTCACCAAAGGACGCCTCCCACCATATTATGATGTTGCCCAAGTTTTGGGCTCGATCCGAAAGCAATAGGTGTTCGAAATTGGACAATTCAAGTTCAACGGCAGTTCGTTCCTAATTGCAGTGGTTGGTGTATTCCATACTTCTAGCGATTGGATTTCACTCAAAACTCACCAAATGAATCCTCCCACCATATTATGATGTTGAACAAGTTTGGGGTTCGATCCGAAATCAATTGGTGTGAGAAATTGGATAATTCAAGTTCAACAACAGTTCATTCCTAATGGGAGTGGTTGGTGTATTCCATACTTCTAGCGATTGGATTTCACTCAAAACTCACCAAATGACTCCTCCCACCACATTGTGATGTTGCCCAAGTTTTGGGCTCGATCTGAAATCAATAGGTGTGATAAATTGGTCATTTCAATTTCAACGGCAGTTCGTTCCTAAATGGAGTGGTTGGTGTATTCCATACTTCTAGCGATTGGATTTCACTCAAAACTCACCCAATGACTCCTCCCAACATATTATGATGTTGCCCAAGTTTTGGGCTCGATCCGAAATCAATAGGTGTGAGAAATTGGACAATTCATGTTCAACGGCAGTTCGTTCCTAGTTGGAGTGGTTGGTGTATTCCATACTTCTAGCGATTGGATTTCACTCAAAACTCACCAAATGACTCCTCCCACCATATTATGATGTTGCCCAAAATTTGGGCTCGATCCGAAATCAATAGGTGTGAGAAATTGGACAATTCAATTACAAAGGCAGTTCGTTCCTAATTGGAGTGGTTGGTGTATTCCATACTTCTAGCGATTGGATTTCACTCAAAACTCACTAAACGACTCCTCCCACCATATTATCATGTTGCCCAAGTTTGGGGCTCGATCCGAAATCACTAGGTGTGAGAAATTGGACAATTCAAGTTCAACGGCAATTCGTTCCTAATTGGAGTGGTTGGTGTATTCCACACTTCTAGCAATTGGATTGCACTCAAAACTCACCAAACGACTCCTCCCACCATATTATGATGTTGTCCAAGTTTTGGGCTCGATCCGAAATCAATAGGTGTTCGAAATTGGACAATTCAAGTTCAACGGCAGTTCGTTCCTAATTGCAGTGGTTGGTGTATTCCATACTTCTAGCGATTGGATTTCACTCAAAACTCACCAAATGAATCCTCCCACCATATTATGATGTTGAACAAGTTTGGGGTTCGATCCGAAATCAATTGGTGTGAGAAATTGGACAATTCAAGTTCAACCGCAGTTCGTTCCTCAATGGGGTGGTCGGTGTATTCCATACTTCTAGCGATTGGATTTCACTCGAAACTCACCAAATGACCCCTCCCACCATATTATGATGTTGCCCAAGTTTTGGGCTTGATCCGAAATCAATAGGTGTTCCAAATTGGTCAATTCAAGTTCAACGGCAGTTCGTTCCTAATTGGAGTGGTTGGTGTATTCCATACTTCTAGCGATTGGATTTCACTCAAAACTCACCCAATGACTCCTCCCAACATATTATGATGTTGCCCAAGTTTTGGGCTCGATCCGAAATCAATAGGTGTGAGAAATTGGACAATTCATGTTCAACGGCAGTTCGTTCCTAGTTGGAGTGGTTGGTGTATTCCACACTTCTAGCAATTGGATTGCACTCAAAACTCACCAAACGACTCCTCCCACCATATTATGATGTTGTCCAAGTTTTGGGCTCGATCCGAAATCAATAGGTGTTCGAAATTGGACAATTCAAGTTCAACGGCAGTTCGTTTCTAATTGGAGTGGTTGGAGTATTCCATACTTCTAGCGATTGGATTTCACTCAAAACTCACCAAATGACCCTCCCACCATATTATGATGTTGCCCAAGTTTTGGGTTCGATCCGAAATCAATAGGTGTGAGAAATTGGACAATTCAAGTTCAACGGCAGTTCGTTTCTAATTGGAGTGGTTGGAGTATTCCATACTTCTAGCGATTGGATTTCACTCAAAACTCACCAAATGACTCCCACCATATTATGATGTTGCCCAAGTTTTGGGCGCTCGATCCGAAATTAATAGGTGTTCCAAATTGGACAGTTCAAGATCAACTGCAGTTCGCTCCTAATTGGAGTGGTTGGTGTATTCCATACTTCTAGCGATTGTATTTCACTCAAAACTCACCAAATGACTCCTCCCACCATATTATGATGTTGCCCAAGTTTTGGGCTCGATCCGAAATCAATAGGTGTTCTAAATTGGACATTTCAAGTGCAACGGCAGTTCGTTCCTAATTGGAGTGGTTGGTGTATTCCATACTTCTAGCGATTGGATTTCACTCAAAACTCACCAAATGAATCCTCCCACCATATTATGATGTTGAACAAGTTTGGGGTTCGATCCGAAATCAATTGGTGTGAGAAATTGGACAATTCAAGTTCAACCGCAGTTCGTTCCTCAATGGGGTGGTCGGTGTATTCCATACTTCTAGCGATTGGATTTCACTCGAAACTCACCAAATGACCCCTCCCACCATATTATGATGTTGCCCAAGTTTTGGGCTTGATCCGAAATCAATAGGTGTTCCAAATTGGTCAATTCAAGTTCAACGGCAGTTCGTTCCTAATTGGAGTGGTTGGTGTATTCCATACTTCTAGCGATTGGATTTCACTCAAAACTCACCCAATGACTCCTCCCAACATATTATGATGTTGCCCAAGTTTTGGGCTCGATCCGAAATCAATAGGTGTGAGAAATTGGACAATTCATGTTCAACGGCAGTTCGTTCCTAGTTGGAGTGGTTGGTGTATTCCACACTTCTAGCAATTGGATTGCACTCAAAACTCACCAAACGACTCCTCCCACCATATTATGATGTTGTCCAAGTTTTGGGCTCGATCCGAAATCAATAGGTGTTCGAAATTGGACAATTCAAGTTCAACGGCAGTTCGTTTCTAATTGGAGTGGTTGGAGTATTCCATACTTCTAGCGATTGGATTTCACTCAAAACTCACCAAATGACCCTCCCACCATATTATGATGTTGCCCAAGTTTTGGGTTCGATCCGAAATCAATAGGTGTGAGAAATTGGACAATTCAAGTTCAACGGCAGTTCGTTTCTAATTGGAGTGGTTGGAGTATTCCATACTTCTAGCGATTGGATTTCACTCAAAACTCACCAAATGACTCCCACCATATTATGATGTTGCCCAAGTTTTGGGCGCTCGATCCGAAATTAATAGGTGTTCCAAATTGGACAGTTCAAGATCAACTGCAGTTCGCTCCTAATTGGAGTGGTTGGTGTATTCCATACTTCTAGCGATTGTATTTCACTCAAAACTCACCAAATGACTCCTCCCACCATATTATGATGTTGCCCAAGTTTTGGGCTCGATCCGAAATCAATAGGTGTTCTAAATTGGACATTTCAAGTGCAACGGCAGTTCGTTCCTAATTGGAGTGGTTGGTGTATTCCATACTTCTAGCGATTGGATTTCACTCAAAACGTACCAAATGACTCCCCCCACCATATTACGATGTTGCCCAAGTTTGGGGCTCGATCCGAAATCAATAGGTGTGAGAAATTGGACAATTCAAGTTCAACAGCAGTTCGTTCCTAATTGGAGTGGTTGGTGTATTCCATACTTCCAGCGATTTGATTTCACTCAAAACTCACCAAAGGACTCCTCCCACCATATTATGATGTTGCCCAAGTTTTGGGCTCGATCCGAAATCAATAAGTGTTCGAAATTGGACAATTCAAGTTCAACGGCAGTTCGTTCCTAATTGGAGTGGTTGCTGTATTCCGTACTTCTAGCGATTGGATTTCACTCAAAATTAACCAAATGACTCCTCCCACCATATTATGATGTTGCCCAAGTTTTGGGCTCGATCCGAAATCAATAGGTGTTCGAAATTGGACATTTCAAGTTCAACGGCAGTTCGTTCCTAATTGGAGTGGTTGGTGTATTCCGTACTTCTAGCGATTGGATTTCACTCAAAATTAACCAAATGACTCCTCCCACCATATTATGATGTTGCTCAAGTTTTGGGCTCGATCCGAAATCAATAGGTGTGAGAAATTGGACAATTCAAGTTCAACGGCAGTTCGTTCCTAATTCGAGTGGTTGGTGTATTCCATACTTCGATCGATTGGATTTTACTGAAAACTCACCAAATGACTCCTCCCATGATATTATGATGTTGCCCAAGTTTTGGGCTCGATCCGAAATCAATAGGTGTTCCAAATTGGACAATTCAAGTTCAACGGCAGTTCGTTCCTAATTGGAGTGGTTGGTGTATTCCATACTTCTAGCGATTTGATTTCACTCAAAACTCACCAAATGACTCCTCCCACCATATTACGTTGTTGCCCAAGTTTGGGGCTCGATCCGAAATCAATAGGTGTGAGAAATTGGACAATTCAAGTTCAACGGCAGTTCGTTCCTAATTCGAGTGGTTGGTGTATTACATACTTCGAGCGATTGGATTTTACTGAAAACTCACCAAATGACTCCTCCCATGATATTATGATGTTGCCCAAGTTTTGGGCTCGATCCGAAATCAATAGGTGTTCCAAATTGGACAATTCAAGTTCAACGGCAGTTCGTTCCTAATTGGAGTGGTTGGTGTATTCCATACTTCTAGCGATTTGATTTCACTCAAAACTCACCAAATGACTCCTCCCACCATATTACGTTGTTGCCCAAGTTTGGGGCTCGATCCGAAATCACTAGGTGTGAGAAATTGGACAATTCAAGTTCAACGGCAGTTCGTTCCTAATTGGAGTGGTTGGTGTATTCCATACTTCTAGCGATTGGATTTCACTCAAAACTCACCAAATGACTCCTCCCACCATATTATGATGTTGCCCAAAATTTGGGCTCGATCCGAAATCAATAGGTGTGAGAAATTGGACAATTCAATTTCAAAGGCAGTTCGTTCCTAATTGGAGTGGTGGTGTATTCCATACTTCTAGCGATTGGATTTCACTCAAAACTCACCCAATGACTCCTCCCACCATATTATAATGTTGCCCAAGTTTTGGGCTCGATCCGAAATCAATTGGTGTGAGAAATTGGACAATTCAAGTTCAACGGCAGTTCGTTAGTAATTGGAGTGGTTGGTGTATTCCATACTTCTAGCGATTGGATTTCACTCAAAACTCACCAAATGACAACTCCCACCAGATTATGATGTTGCCCAAGTTTTGGGCTCGATCCGAAATCAATAGGTGTTCCAAATTGGACAATTCAAGTTCAACGGCAATTTGTTCCTAATTGGAGTGGTTGGTGTATTCCATACTTCTAGCGATTGGATTTCACACAAAACTCACCAAATGACTCCTCCCACCATATTATGATGTTGCTCAAGTTTTGGGCTCAATCCGAAATCAAAAGGTGTGAGAAATTGGACAATTCAAGTTCAACGGCAGTTCGTTCCTAATTGGAGTGGTTGGTGTATTCCATACTTCTAGCGATTGGATTTCACTCAAAACTCACCAAATGACTCCTCCCACCATAATATGATGTTGCCCAAGTTCTGGTCTCGATCCGAAATCAATAGGTGTGATAAATTGGACAATTCAAGTTCAACGGCAGTTCGTTCCTAATTGGGGTGGTTGGTGTATTCCATACTTCTTGCGATTGGATTTCACTCAAAACTCACCAAATGACTCCTCCCACCATATTATAACGTTGCCCAAGTTTTGGGCACGATCCGAAATCAATAGGTGTTCCAAATTGGACAATTCAAGTTCAGCGGCAGTTCGTTCCTAATTGGAGTGGTTGGTGTATTCCATACTTCTAGCGATTGGATTTCACTCAAAACTCACAAATGACTACTCCCACCATATTATGATGTTGCCCAAGTTTTGGGCTCGATCCGAAATCAATAGGTGTGAGAAATTGGACAATTCAAGTTCAACGGGAGTTCGTTCCTAATTGGAGTGGTTGGTGTATTCCATACTTCTAGCGATTGGATTTCACTCAAAACTCACCAAATGACTCCTCCCACCATATTATGATGTTGCCCAAGTTTGGGGCTCGATCCGAAATCATTAAGTGTGAGAAATTGGACAATTCAAGTTCAACGGCAGTTCGTTCCTAATTGGAGTGGTTGGTGTATTCCATACTTCTATTGATTGGATTTCACTCAAAACTCACCGAATGACTCCTTCCACCATATTATGACGTTGCCCAAGTTTTGGGCTCGATCCGAAATCAATAGGTGTGAGAAGTTGGACAATTCAAGTTCAACGGCAGTTCGTTCCTAATTGGAGTGGTTGGTGTATTCCATACTTCTAGCGATTGGATTTCACTCAAAACTCACCAAATGACTCCTCCCACCATATTATGATGTTGCCCAAGTTTTGGGCTCGATCCGAAATCAATTGGTGTTCCAAATTGGACAATTCATGTTCAACGGCAGTTCGTTCCTAATTGGAGTGGTTGGTGTATTCCATACTTCTAGCGATTGGATTTCATTCAAAACTCACCAAATGACTCCACGAATCATATTATTATGTTGCCCAAGTTTTGGGCTTGATCCGAAATCAATAGGTGTTCCAAATTGGACAATTCAAGTTTAACGGCAGTTCGTTCCTAATTGGAGTGGTAAGTGTATTCCATACTTCTAGCGATTGGATTTCACTCAAAACTCACCAAATGACTCCTCCCACCATATTATGATGTTGCCCAAGTTTTGGGCCCGATCCGAAATCCATAGGTGTTCCAAATTGGACAATTCAAGTTCAACGGCAGTTCGTTCCTAATTGGACTGGTTCGTGTATTCCATACTTCTAGCGATTGGATTTCACTCAAAACCCACCAAATGACTCCTCCCACCATATTATGATGTTGCCCAAGTTTTGGGCTCGATCCGAAATCAATAGGTGTTCCAAATTGGACAATTCAGGTTCAACGGTAGTTCGTCCCTAATTGGAGTGGTTGGTGTATTCCATACTTCTAGCGATTGGATTTCACTCAAAACTCACCAAACGACTCCTCCCACCATATTATGATGTTGCCCAAGTTCTGGTCTCGATCCGAAATCAATAGGTGTGATAAATTGGACAATTCAAGTTCAACGGCAGTTCGTTCCTAATTGGAGTGGTTGGTGTATTCCATACTTCTAGTGATTGGATTTCACTCAAAACTCACTAAATGACTCCTCCCACCATATTATGATGTTACCCAAGTTCTGGTCTCGATCCGAAATCAATAGGTGTTTCAAATTGGACAATTCAAGTTCAACGGCAGTTCATTCCTAATTGGAGTGGTTGGTGTATTCCATACTTCTAGCGATTGGATTTCCCTCAAAACTCACCAAATAACTCCTCCCACCATATTATGATGTTGCCCAAGTTTTGGGCTCGATCCGAAATCAATAGGTATTCCAAATTGGACAATTCAAGTTCAACGGTAGTTCGTTCCTAATTGGAGTGGTTGGTGTATTCCATACTTCTAGCGATTGGATTTCACTCAAAACTCACCAAATGACTCCTCCCACCATATTATGATGTTGCCCAAGTTTGGGGCTCGATCTGAAATCAATAGGTTTGAGAAATTGGACAATTCAAGTTCAACGGCAGTTCGTTCCTAATTGGAGTGGTTGGTGTATTCCATACTTCTAGCGATTGGATTTCACTCAAAACTCACCAAATGACTCCTCCCACCAGATTATGATGTTGCCCAAGTTTTGGTCTCGATCCGAAATCAATAGGTGTTCCAAATTGGACAATTCAAGTTCAACGACAATTTGTTCCTAATTGGAGTGGTTGGTGTATTCCATACTTCTAGCGATTGGATTTCACACAAAACTCACCAAATGACTCCTCCCACCATATTATGATGTTGCTCAAGTTTTGGGCTCAATCCGAAATCAATAGGTGTGAGAAATTGGACAATTCAAGTTCAATGGCAGTTCGTTCCTAATTGGAGTGGTTGGTGTATTCCACACTTCTAGCAATTGGATTTCACTCAAAAGTCACCAAATGACTCCTCCCACAGTATTATGATGTTGCACAGGTTTGGGGTTTGATCCGAAATCAATAGGTGTGGGAAATTGGACAATTCAAGTTCAACTGCAGTTCGTTCCTAATTGGAGTGGTTGGTGTATTCCATACTTCTAGCGATTGGATTTCACTCAAAACTCACCAAATGACTCCTCCCACCGTATTATGATGTTGCACAAATTTGGGGCTCCATCCGAAATCAATAGGTGTGAGAAATTGGACAATTCAAGTTCAACGGTAGTTCGTTCCTAATTGGAGTGGTTGGTGTATTCCATACTTCTAGCGATTGGATTTCACTCAAAACTCACCACATGACTCCTGTTGTTAATAATATGTTAACTCGCAATTGTACGGGGCAATTAGTAGTATTGCAAGACAAGTACGAGGTCGTACCCACGAAGACTGAGAAGTTCAAATTAGTTATGTACTTTAGATTACCAAATTCAAGAAGTTAGGAAGTTAAATCTAAAACAGAATTTAAAGCAAGAGTGAGTTTGAAAACAATTGCAGCAAGATTAAAATGAACTTTGAAGTGAGAATGCTTGTGATTATAGAAAGAAATGAACAAACTGAAATTGCAACGGAAAGCAAGTAAACAAAAGTAACAAAGGGTGGTTTTGAAAGTTAAAACACAGGTTTGGAGACTAGGGCATTCGATTCACCATAACACTTCAATTCTGGGTTATAAAGATTCAAGTAACAAGTCTAATTCAGATTCAAAGATTGATTCTAGCTAAAGTATGATTAGGCCATGGTGTTTGGTCCTAACCTTGTGTTCCTAATTCCCTAATTTGATCATTTGTTGTCTAACCTAAAATTAAGCATTAGGAACCCATTAAGCATAGAAGAACATTTTAAACAACCAAGTATGTATCTAATCCCTGTTGTCGAATGTCCATACATACTCTTCCTATTCATAGTTCAATTCGAATTAAAGCATGGTGTATACTCTTAATTCAAACCAAGATAGTTAACAAACAAGTTCTAATGGTGATCAATCATTCAAACAAGCATGTTAACTTATAAGCATAATGAATAAGAACATGAATCATGAATCAAACTTGAAACTCCAAACTTATAAACCCAGAATATTCATGTTAGGTTACATCGAAGCCCTAGTTATGGATTTAGCTACTCATAATGGAAAAGAGACTTGAACAGAAATGAGAAAACATAATGAATGCAATAAGAGTAGAAAAACCCTTTTTCTGAAGTTCTTGTGGTGTCCAAGGCTTCTCCAAGTGCTTCTCCACTTCTAATGCTTCTCCAAGAGCTTCCCCACTTCTAGAAAGATGTATGAAGGATATGGAGGTGATTTGGGATGAGTTTGAGTGAGTGGTGATGGCTAAGGAAGATGAAATTCGTAGGGAAATGGAAGAGAAGTTTGCAGGAGTTGTTTTGGTGATTGTTGGAGTGTTTGGGATTGTGAGAGTGTTTGAGGATGGTTGGAGTGAATTGTGGGGGTTGTGAATCTCAGGATTTTTTGTGTCTTGAATGTGGAATGGATGTGGTATTTATAGGGAGAGGGGAGTGATAAATCTGAATTCAATATGGCTAATGCATACAACACTTGCATTATAAAAGATGAATTGGTTGATGCACTTCACTAATGCATACAACACTTGCATTATAAAATCTGAATTGGTTGATGCACTTCAGCAATAAATCCCACCAGCAGCCCTAGCTCATCTTCATGTCACCATGACCAAGCTTCCAACCAGCTACAATAGCTCATGCCTAGCTCACCATGACCAAGCTTCCAACCAGCTCATCCTGAGGTCAGCATGACCAGCAACTTCAAGGGCTTACAACTTGGGCTAGGCTGAATCAAATGAAGACTTTAAGATGTCCATTGTGAAGTTCAGAATGTGTATGATCCAACCACACAAGTATTGGCCCAATCCAAGCTCGGAGGAGGAAGTTAAGGCCGAAACAAATTGCTAACTCAGTTTGCTCGCTGACAAAATCCATCCTGAGCATGGTTCTGTGTTTGCTAGGTGACGGACTCCAGATTTATCCAATGGGGCTGAATTTGGGATATGTTATAGTACACACCCATTGGAACAACTTTCATGAAGAATGTTGCCTCATCCGAGCTATGTAGGTTGCTGAAACAAAGCTTGCAATATGACCTACGGAACTGGACTGGCAGGGGGCTGTAGCCGAAATGAGTTTGTCTTTAAGCTCTTCTTCTCTTCATCCAAATTAGGCCTTAACATGCATGAATTGCATGAATTATGCTCTCTTGCTCTTTTGGCCTACAAAACACATAAAGGGAGGCAAATAACTCAAAATTATAAGAAACTAAGCAAAAGAAGTAAGTAAATTGGGCATGTATATGTATGAAATTATGAGCTTAACACACCCCCAAACTTAGATTTTGCTAGTCCTCGAGCAAAACAAAAGAGAAACAAAGATAAAAACAAAACAAGAAGTTAACTAGACCACTTTCGTAGGTAACTCGATTGCATTGAGCGTATGCAACAAGCCTTTAAACCTCTAGGCATCCCTAGTAGGAGGAGTTGTGTCTCCTGAGGGTTTAACAGATACAATACCCACAAACGTTTTTCTAACTCTACAAAACAAAATGGTTAGAAAAACAACTTTGAAATCAACTAATGAAAATGAAAGAAAGTTTTAGTCATACCTTCAACACCATAGAGTTGCCAAGATAGGTCATCAATCAGTGTGTACAAGTGGAAGCTATAGCTCAAAGGCACACAGTTTCAAAGCAAGCACACTCAAACCTTGAATAGAGAACATGCTTCGACTCTAATTCTCACAGATAACACTCAATCACTCAGAACCTATGTTTTAATTCTCTCAAGAAAGCATAAGTGAGTGTATGAAATAGAAGCACAAATTTGGTTAGATCTCATGAAAGGAATTAAATACTAAGAATAGAGATACACACATACTTACCAGCACCCATGAATACATCCTCAAAGATCAGCTAGGTCTTTCACAATGTTGTAATGAAAGGCTAAGGTTTAGGGGAAATGGAAGAATTGGAAGGAAAAACAAATAACTTAAGAACATACCAAGGTTGCATGCTTCATTAATCTGCAAGGCATCATTGATTTAGATTGGCATGGCAGCAAACTTCATGGTATCACCTGGCATGGACTTTATTTTTCACACTTAGATCAAATCGAAACACTTTCATCTTCGTTGATTTGATCTGCATCTTCATTAACTTCATTGCACAGATTCACACCAAATTTCATTTAGGTACACGGCAGCAACTTCCTTGCATCAAACTTTATCTTGGCACACCTTGGTATATTTCTAAGTTATAGGGTATGGCTACAAGAGGTTAAGTATCTCAGATTGAGATACAAAGGTAGGGAAAATGATGAGGGTGATAAAAGAAAAGGCTTTGAGTGTTTGGCTTCAAGAGGGCTAATGGAACACACATATGGGTAGGGTGAAAAGAAAGCATATAGAATGGTTATACACACATAGCCTAGCATCACTTCAATGAGTTCATTCATGAATGAGAGCAAGCATATGATATCTGCAAAAGAGAATCATCCTTAGTATTCGATCAAAATGAAATGATGAGATCAATTAGAGTGAATTGAAGAAAATAAGTATGGATGAGAAATAGAACACTTTAAACCCTCTCAAGAAAGCAATTAGGCTCGATATAGCTCACTAGGGTAGTCTCCACTATTTTCCTTCAAGAATTTGAGCATGGTACTTTAGCCACCAGAATTCTAAGAGCCAAAGCTTTGTGAAGTGCAAAATTCTGATATGAAAACCTCAATGGCAGCTCCATAGCATCGATTGTATGACATTTAGAAAAAAAAAAATTAGTGACAAATGAACGAAAATTGAAACACAAATGAATGAAATTTGAAAACCTTCCCCCCAGACCTGAATTAAACATTGTCCTCAATGTGAAAGCATACAAAAGATGATTGAGAACAAACAAATGATTAGGGAAAAGTTAGAAGAAGGTTTAGGAAAAATTTAAAAAAAAAAAAAAATGAATATATAAGCAACTCATGGATGACCAGTTAAGGGCCTCAGAAAACACAGCCAGGGGATCCGGGAAGGTTGGAGGGGTCACAATGGTCCCGCTTAAAACCCAAACTTCTTAGACACCGAAGGTGTCGCCTAAAGAACTCCTAGACACTGTATTGACGGAGGTGCTCACTGGGGTTACCAAAAGTTAGCTTATATGATTTTTATTTTTTTTAAATTTTTTTTTAATTTTTATATTTATTTATTTATAAAAAGGAACAGAAACTTAAAAATAAAAACAAAACAAGTAAAGAGAAAGGATTGAAATGCTTCCCCTTGATGCGATTAGGTCGATTGCTACCAAGCACCTTCTTCTTGAACACATGGGTTGCCTCCCAAGAAGCGCCTTAGTTACTGTCTTGGCAAGACATTGTGCAATCAGCTAAGCAAAAGAAGTAAGTAAATTGGGCATGTATATGTATGAAATTATGAGCTTAACAACTCCTCCCACCATATTATGATGTTGCCCAAATTTTGGGCTCGATACGAACTCAATAGGTGTGAGAAATTGGACAATTTAAGTTCAACGGCAGTTCATTCCTAATTGGAGTGGTTGGTGTATTCCATACTTCTAGCGATTGGATTGCACTCAAAACTCACCAAATGACTCCTCCCACCATATTATGATGTTGCCCAAGTTTGGGGCTCGATCCGAAATCAATAGGTGTGAGAAATTGGACAATTCAAGTTCAACGGCAGTTCGTTCCTAATTGGAGTGGTTGGTGTATTCCATACTTCTAGCGATTGGATTTCACTCAAAACTCACCAAATGACTCCTCCCACCATACTATGATTTTGCCCAAGTTTTGGGCTCGATCCGAAATGAATACGTGTTCCAAATTGGACAATTCAAGTTCAACGGCAGTTCGTTCCTAATTGGAGTGGTTGGTGTATTCCATGCTTCTAGCTATTGGATTTCACTCAAAACTCTCCAAATGACTCCTCCCACCATATTATGATGTTGCCCAAGTTTTGGGTTCGATCCGAACTCAATAGGTGTGAGAAATTGGACAATTCAAGTTCAACGGCAGTTCGTTCCTAATTGGAGTGGTTGGTGTATTCCGTACGTCTAGCGATTGGATTTCACTCAAAACTCACCAAATGACTCCTCCCACCATATTATGATGTTGCCCAAGTTTTGGGCTCGATCCGAAATCAATAGGTGTGAGAAATTGGACAATTCAAGTTCAACGGCAGTTCGTTCCTAATTGGAGTGGTTGGTGTATTCCACACTTCTAGCGATTGGATTTCACTCAAAACTCACCAAATGACTCCTCCCACCATATTATGATGTTGCCCAAGTTTTGGGCTCGATCCGAAATCAATAGGTGTGAGAAATTGGACAATTCAAGTTCAACGGTAGTTCGTTCCTAATTGGAGTGGTTGGTATATTCCACACTTCTAGCGATTGGATTTCACTCAAAACTCACCAAATGACTCCTCCCACCATATTATGATGTTGCCCAAGTTTGGGGCTCGATCCGAAATCAATAGGTGTGAGAAATTGGACAATTCAAGTTCAACGGCAGTTCGTTCCTAATTGGAGTGGTTGGAGTATTCCATACTTCTAGCAATTGGATTTCACTCAAAACTCACCAAATGACTCCTCCCACCATATTATGATGTTGCACAAGTTTGGGGTTCCATCCGGAATCAATAGGTGTGAGAAATTGGACAGTTTAGGTTCATCGGCAGTTCGTTCCTAATTGGAGTGGTTGGTGTATTCCACACTTCTAGCAATTGGATTTCACTCAAAACTCACCAAATGACTCCTCCCACCATATTATGATGTTGCCCAAGTTTGGGGCTCGATCCGAAATCAATAGGTGTGAGAAATTGGACAATTCAGGTTCAACGGCAGTTCTTTCCTAATTGGAGTGGTTGGTGTATTCCATACTTCTAGCGATTGGATTTCACTCAAAACTCACTAAATGACTCCTCCCACCATATTATGTTGTTGACCAAGTTTGGGGCTCGATCCGAAATCAATAGGTGTTCCAAATTAGACAATTCAAGTTCAACGGCAGTTCGTTCCTAATTGGAGTGGTTGGTGTATTCCATACTTCTAGCGATTGGATTTCACTCAAAACTCACCAAATGACTCCTCCCACCATATTACGACGTTGCCCAAGTTTTAGGCTCGATCCGAACTCAATAGGTGTTCCAATTTGGACAATTTAAGTTCTACGGCAGTTCGTACCTAATTGGAGTTGTTGGTGTATTCCATACTTCTAGCGATTGGATTTCACTCAAAACTCACCAAATGACTCCTCCCACCATATTGTGACGTTGCCCAAGTTTTGGGTTCGATCCGAAATCAATAGGTGTTCCAAATTGGACAATTCAAGTTCAACGGCAGTTCGTTCCTAATTGGAGTGGTTGGTGTATTCCATACTTCTAGCGATTGGATTTCACTCAAAACTCTCCAAATGACTCCTCCCACCATATTATGATGTTGCCCAAGTTTTGGGCTCGATCCGAAATCAATTGGTGTTCCAAATTGGACAATTCAAGTTCTACGGCAGTTCGTTCCTAATTGGAGTGGTTGGTGTATTCCATACTTCTACCGATTGGATTTCAATCAAAACTCACCTAATGACTCCTCCCACCATATTATGATGTTGCCCAAGTTTTGGGCACGATCCGAACTCAATAGGTGTGAGAAATTGGACAATTTAAGTTCAATGGCAGTTCGTTCCTAATTGGAGTTGTTGGTGTATTCCGTACTTCTAGCGATTGGATTTCACTCAAAACTCCCCAAATGACTCCTCCCACCATATTATGATGTTGCCCAAGTTTGGGGCTCGATCCGAAATCAATAGGTGTGAGAAATTGGACAATTCAAATTCAACGGCAGTTCGTTCCTAATTGGAGTGGTTGGTGTATTCCATACTTCTAGCGATTGGATTTCACTCAAAACTCACCAAATGACTCCTCCCACCATATTATGATTTTGCCCAAGTTTTGGGCTCGATCCGAAATGAATACGTGTTCCAAATTGGACAATTCAAGTTCAACGGCAGTTCGTTCCTAATTGGAGTGGTTGGGGTATTCCATGCTTCTAGCTATTGGATTTCACTCAAAACTCTCCAAATGACTCCTCCCACCATATTATGATGTTGCCCAAGTTTTGGGTTCGATCCGAACTCAATAGGTGTGAGAAATTGGACAATTCAAGTTCAACGGCAGTTCGTTCCTAATTGGAGTGGTTGGTGTATTCCGTACGTCTAGCGATTGGATTTCACTCAAAACTCACCAAATGACTCCTGCCACCATATTATGATGTTGCCCAAGTTTTGGGCTCGATCCGAAATCAATAGGTGTGAAAAATTGGACAATTCAAGTTCAACGGCAGTTCGTTCCTAATTGGAGTGGTTGGTGTATTCCACACTTCTAGCGATTGGATTTCACTAAAAACTCACCAAATGACTCCTCCCGCCATATTATGATGTTGCCCAAGTTTGAGGCTCGATCCGAAATCAATAGGTGTGAGAAATTGGACAATTCAAGTTCAACGGCAGTTCGTTCCTAATTGGAGTGGTTGGAGTATTCCATACTTCTAGCAATTGGATTTCACTCAAAACTCAACAAATGACTCCTCCCACCATATTATGATGTTGCACAAGTTTGGGGTTCCATCCGGAATCAATAGGTGTGAGAAATTGGACAGTTCAGGTTCAACGGCATTTCGTTCCTAATTGGAGTGGTTGGTGTATTCCACACTTCTAGCAATTGGATTTCACTCAAAACTCACCAAATGACTCCCCCCACCATATTATGATGTTGCCCAAGTTTGGGGCTCGATCATAAATCAATAGGTGTGAGAAATTGGACAATTCATGTTCAACGGCAGTTCTTTCCTAATTGGAGTGGTTGGTGTATTCCATACTTCTAGCGATTGGATTTCACTCAAAACTCACTAAATGAATCCTCCCACCATATTATGTTGTTGCCCAAGTTTGGGGCTCGATCCGAAATCAATAGGTGTTCCAAATTAGACAATTCAAGTTCAACGGCAGTTCGTTCCTAATTGGAGTGGTTGGTGTATTCCACACTTCTAGCGATTGGATTTCTCTCAAAACTCACCAAATGACTCCTCCCACCATATTATGATGTTGCACAAGTTTGGGGTTCCATCCGGAATCAATAGGTGTGAGAAATTGGACAATTCAAGTTCAACGGCAGTTCGTTCCGAATTGGAGTGGTTGGTGTATTCCATACTTCTAGCGATTGTATTTCACTCAAAACTCACCAAATGACTCCTCCCACCTTATTAGGATGTTGCCCAAGTTTTGGGCTCGATCCGAACACAATAGGTGTGAGAAATTGGACAATTTAAGTTCAACGGCAGTTCGTTCCTAATTGGAGTTGTTGGTGTATTCCATACTTCTAGCGATTGGATTTCACTCAAAACTCACCAAATGACTCCTCCCACCATATTATGATGTTGCACAAGTTTGGGGTTCCATCCGAAATCAATAGGTGTGAGAAATTGGACAATTCAAGTTCAACGGCAGTTCGTTCCGAATTGGAGTGGTTGGTGTA
Source organism: Prunus avium (assembly GCF_965620075.1). Lineage (NCBI taxonomy): Eukaryota > Viridiplantae > Streptophyta > Magnoliopsida > Rosales > Rosaceae > Prunus > Prunus avium. The sequence goes on along the minus strand of NC_142291.1, from coordinate 19,293,991 downwards.
TTACATACTTCTAGCGATTGTATTTCACTCAAAACTCACCAAATGACTCCTCCCACCTTATTAGGATGTTGCCCAAGTTTTGGGCTCGATCCGAAATCAATAGGTGTGAGAAATTGAACAATTCAAGTTCAACGGCAGTTCGTTCCTAATTGGAGTGGTTGGTGTATTCCATACTTCTAGCGATTGGATTTCACTCAAAACTCACCAAATGAGTCCTCCCACCATATTACGATGTTGCCCAAGTTTTGGGCTCGATTCGAAATCAATAGGTGTTCCAAATTGGACAATTCAAGTTCAACGGCAGTTCGTTCCTAATTGGAGTGGTTGGTGTATTCCATACTTCTCGCGATTGGATTTCACTTAAAAATCACCAAATGACTCCTCCCACCACATTATGATGTTGCCCAAGTTTTGGGCTCGATCCGAAATCAATAGGTGTTCCAAATTGGACAACTCAAGTTCAACGGCAGTTCGTTCCTAATTGGAGTGGTTGGTGTATTCCATACTTCTAGCGATTGGATTTCACTCAAAACTCACCAAATGACTCCTCCCACCATATTATGATGTTGCCCAAGTTTTGGGCTCGATCCGAAATCAATAGGTGTGAGAAATTGGACAATTCAAGTTCAACGGCAGTTCGTTCCTAATTGGAGTGGTTGGTGTATTCCATACTTCTAGCGATCGGATTTCACTCAAAACTCACCAAATGACTCCTCCCACCATATTATGATGTTGCCCAAGTTTTGGGCTCGATCCGAAATCAATAGGTGTTCCAAATTGGACAATTCAAGTTCAACGGCAGTTCGTTCCTAATTGGAGTGGTTGGTGTATTCCATACTTCTAGCGATTGGATTTCACTCAAAACTCACCAAATGACTCCTCCCACCATATTATGATGTTGCCCAAGTTTTGGGCTCGATCCGAACACAATAGGTGTGAGAAATTGGACAATTTAAGTTCAACGGCAGTTCGTTCCTAATTGGAGTTGTTGGTGTATTCCATACTTCTAGCGTTTGGATTTCACTCAAAACTCACCAAATGACTCCTCCACCATATTGTGATGTTGCCCAAGTTTTGGGTTCGATCCGAAATCAATAGGTGTTCCAAATTGGACAATTCAAGTTCAACGGCAGTTTGTTCCTCATTGGAGTGGTTGGTGTATTCCATACTTCTAGCGGTTGGATTTCACTCAAAACTCACCAAATCACTCCTCCCACCATATTATGATGTTGCCCAAGTTTTGGGCTCGACCCGAAATCAATAGGTGCGAGAAATTGAACAATTCAAGTTCAACGGCAGTTCGTTCCTAATTGGAGTGGTTGGTGTATTCCATACTTCTAGCGATTGGATTTCACTCAAAACTCACCAAATGAGTCCTCCCACCATATTACGATGTTGCCCAAGTTTTGGGCTCGATTCGAAATCAATAGGTGTTCCAAATTGGACAATTCAAGTTCAACGGCAGTTCGTTCCTAATTGGAGTGGTTGGTGTATTCCATACTTCTCGCGATTGGATTTCACTTAAAACTCACCAAATGACTCCTCCCACCACATTATGATGTTGCCCAAGTTTTGGGCTCGATCCGAAATCAATAGGTGTTCCAAATTGGACAACTCAAGTTCAACGGCAGTTCGTTCCTAATTGGAGTGGTTGGTGTATTCCATACTTCTAGCGATTGGATTTCACTCAAAACTCACCAAATGACTCCTCCCACCATATATGATGTTGCCCAAGTTTTGGGCTCGATCCGAAATCAATAGGTGTGAGAAATTGGACAATTCAAGTTCAACGGCAGTTCGTTCCTAATTGGAGTGGTTGGTGTATTCCATACTTCTAGCGATCGGATTTCACTCAAAACTCACCAAATGACTCCTCCCACCATATTATGATGTTGCCCAAGTTTTGGGCTCGATCCGAAATCAATAGGTGTTCCAAATTGGACAATTCAAGTTCAACGGCAGTTCGTTCCTAATTGGAGTGGTTGGTGTATTCCATACTTCTAGCGATTGGATTTCACTCAAAACTCACCAAATGACTCCTCCCACCATATTATGATGTTGCCCAAGTTTTGGGCTCGATCCGAACAAAATAGGTGTGAGAAATTGGACAATTTAAGTTCAACGGCAGTTCGTTCCTAATTGGAGTTGTTGGTGTATTCCATACTTCTAGCGTTTGGATTTCACTCAAAACTCACCAAATGACTCCTCCCACCATATTATGATGTTGCACAAGTTTGGGGTTCCATCCGAAATCAATAGGTGTGAGAAATTGGACAATTCAAGTTCAACGGCAGTTCGTTCCGAATTGGAGTGGTTGGTGTATTCCATACTTCTAGCGATTGTATTTCACTCAAAACTCACCAAATGACTCCTCCCACCTTATTAGGATGTTGCCCAAGTTTTGGGCTCGATCCGAAATCAATAGGTGTGAGAAATTGAACAATTCAAGTTCAACGGCAGTTCGTTCCTAATTGGAGTGGTTGGTGTATTCCATACTTCTAGCGATTGGATTTCACTCAAAACTCACCAAATGAGTCCTCCCACCATATTACGATGTTGCCCAAGTTTTGGGCTCGATTCGAAATCAATAGGTGTTCCAAATTGGACAATTCAAGTTCAACGGCAGTTCGTTCCTAATTGGAGTGGTTGATGTATTCCATACTTCTCGCGATTGGATTTCACTTAAAACTCACCAAATGACTCCTCCCACCACATTATGATGTTGCCCAAGTTTTGGGCTCGATCCGAAATCAATAGGTGTTCCAAATTGGACAATGCAAGTTCAACGGCAGTTCATTCTTAATTGGAGTGGTTGTTGTATTCCATACTTCTAGTGATTGGATTTCACTCAAAACTCACCAAATGACTCCTCCCACCATATTATGATGTTGACCAAGTTTTGGGCTCGATCCGAACACAATAGGTGTGAGAAATTGGACAATTTAAGTTCAACGGCAGTTCGTTCCTAATTGGAGTTGTTGGTGTATTCCATACTTCTAGCGATTGGATTTCACTCAAAACTCACCAAATGACTCCTCCCACCATATTATGATGTTGGACAAGTTTGGGGTTCCATCCGAAATCAATAGGTGTTCCAAATTGGACAATTCAAGTTCAACGGCAGTTCGTTCCGAATTGGAGTGGTTGGTGTATTCCATACTTCTAGCGATTGTATTTCACTCAAAACTCACCAAATGACACCTCCCACCTTATTATGATGTTGCCCAAGTTTTGGGCTCGATCCGAAATCAATAGGTGTTCCAAATTGGACAATTAAAGTTCAACGGCAGTTCGTTCCTAATTGGAGTGGTTGGGGTATTCCATACTTCTAGCGATTGGATTTCACTCAAAACTCACCAAATGACTCCTCCCACCATATTATGATGTTGCCCAAGTTTTGGGCTCGATCCGAAAGCAATAGGTGTGAGAAATTGGACAATTCAAGTTCAACGGCAGTTCGTTCCTAATTGGAGTGGTTGGTGTATTCCATACTTCTAGCGATTGGATTTCACTCAAAACTCACTAAATGACTCCTCCCACCATATTATGATGTTGCCCAAGTTTTGGTCGCGATCCGAAATCAATAGGTGTTCCAAATTGGACAATTCAAGTTCAACGGCAGTTCGTTCCTAATTGGAGTGGTTGGTGTATTCCATACTTCTCGCGATTGGATTTCACTTAAAACTCACCAAATGACTCCTCCCACCACATTATGATGTTGCCCAAGTTTTGGGCTCGATCCGAAATCAATAGGTGTTCCAAATTGGACAACTCAAGTTCAACGGCAGTTCGTTCCTAATTGGAGTGGTTGGTGTATTCCATACTTCTCGCGATTGGATTTCACTTAAAACTCACCAAATGACTCCTCCCACCACATTATGATGTTGCCCAAGTTTTGGGCTCGATCCGAAATCAATAGGTGTTCCAAATTGGACAACTCAAGTTCAACAGCAGTTCGTTCCTAATTGGAGTGCTTGGTGTATTCCATACTTCTAGCGATTGGATTTCACTCAAAACTCACCAAATGACTCCTCCCACCATATTATGATGTTGCCCAAGTTTTGGGCTCGATCCGTAATCAATAGGTGTGAGAAATTGGACAATTCAAGTTCAACGGCAGTTCGTTCCAAATTGGAGTGGTTGGTGTATTCCATACTTCTAGCGATTGGATTTCACTCAAAACTCACCAAATGACTCCCCCCACCATATTATGATGTTGCCCAAGTTTTGGGCTCAATCCGAAATCAATAGGTGTGAGAAATTGGACAATTCAAGTTCAACGGCAGTTCGTTCCTAATTGGAGTGGTTGGGGTATTCCATACTTCTAGCGATTGGATTTGACTCAAAACTCACCAAATGACTCCTCCCACCATATTATGATGTTGCCCAAGTTTTGGGCTCGATCCGAAATCAATAGGTGTGAAAAAATTGGACAATTCAAGTTCAACGGCAGTTCGTTCCTAATTGGAGTGGTTGGTATATTCCATACTTCTAGCGATTGGATTTCACTCAAAACTCACCAAATGACTCCTCCCACCATATTATGATGTTGCCCAAGTTTTGGGCTCGATCCGAAATCAATAGGTGTGAGAAATTGGACAATTCAAGTTCAACGGCAGTTGGTTCCTAATTGGAGTGGTTGGTGTATTCCATACTTCTAGTGATTGGATTTCACTCAAAACTCACCAAATGACTCCTCCCACCATATTATGATGTTGCCCAAGTTTTGGGCTCGATCCGAAATCAATAGGTGTTCCAAATTGGACAATTCAAGTTCAACGGCAGTTCGTTCCTAATTGGAGTGGTCGGTGTATTCCATACTTCTAGCGATTGTATTTCACTCAAAACTCACCAAATGACTCCTCCCACCTTATTATGATGTTGCCCAAGTTTTGGGCTCGATCCGAAATCAATAGGTGTTCCAAATTGGACAATTAAAGTTCAACGGCAGTTCGTTCCTAATTGGAGTGGTTGGTGTATTCCATACTTCTAGCGATTGGATTTCACTCAAAACTCACTAAATGACTCTTCCCACCATATTATGATGTTGCCCAAGTTTTGGTCGCGATCCGAAATCAATAGGTGTTCCAAATTGGACAATTCAAGTTCAACGGCAGTTCGTTCCTAATTGGAGTGGTTGGTGTATTCCACACTTCTAGCGATTGGATTTCACTCAAAACTCACCAAATGACTTCTCCCACCATATTATGATTTTGCCCAAGTTTTGGGCTCGATCCGAAATCAATAGGTGTGAGAAATTGGACAATTCAAGTTCAACGGCAGTTCGTTCCTAATTGGAGTGGTTGGTGTATTCCATACTTCTAGCGATTGGATTTCACTCAAAACTCACCAAATGACTCCTCCCACCATATTATGATGTTGCCCAAGTTTTGGTCGCGATCCGAAATCAATAGGTGTTCCAAATTGGACAATTCAAGTTCAACGGCAGTTCGTTCCTAATTGGAGTGGTTGGTGTATTCCATACTTCTCGCGATTGGATTTCACTTAAAACTCACCAAATGACTCCTCCCACCACATTATGATGTTGCCCAAGTTTTGGGCTCGATCCGAAATCAATAGGTGTTCCAAATTGGACAATTCAAGTTCAACGGCAGTTCGTTCCTAATTGGAGTGGTCGGTGTATTCCCTACTTCTAGCGATTGGATTTCACTCAAAACTCACCAAATGACTCCTCCCACCAGATTATGATGTTGCCCAAGTTTTGGGCTCGATCCGAACACAATAGGTGTGAGATATTGGACAATTTAAGTTCAACGGCAGTTCGTTCCTAATTGGAGTTGTTTATGTATTCCATACTTCTAGCGATTGGATTTTACTCAAAACTCACCAAATGACTCCTCCCACCATATTATGATGTTGCCCAAGTTTTGGGCTCGATGTTGCATTCCTAAAAGGACACAAATTAATGTGCAAACAACCAATTAAAAATACCCGCAAGTGCACGAATCTAATGAAGTATAGATTATGTAAGTACGGGGTCGATCCCACAAAGAACTTGTCGGTTTCCTATAAGTTCTAATTTGAGTACGTAAAGAACACTAATTTTACACAACACACAAACACAATACAAATTGGAAACTAAAAATGAAGTAAGGAAGATAAAAGAAATGAAACAACACAAGAAAACAAAGATAACACAAACAGCACTTTCTATCACCCGTTTATCACCATTTGGACAGATTCGTTTCTCTGTTTTTCAGTTTCGACCTCTGTCCAGTTTTTGACCTATAACTTTCCAACCGTTTATCCAAAATTCACGTTCTTTATACGGTTGGAATCAGCACAGAAAATTCAAGAACATAACGCGGACCAAAAGTCCAAAACAATTACGGAAACAAACAAAATTCAGTGACAAAGACACAAAACATGTCAAACACGCAACTCACACACACATTGGGGGGGTTTTTTTGATTTGGTTCAAGTGACCTATTTCTATTGCATGAAAGTAAATGGACTTTGAATTTAAATGTGAATGGCAGAGATGAATTATCAAAAAGTGAAATTAAAATGTAACAAACACTAGGGTTTCGGAATCCACCCTAAACAATTCTACCCATGTTCATGGATACTCAAGTGATGAACTCTAAATGTATTGATGAAGATGTTCGCAATCAAGACCATGGGTCGTGGCTCAAGACGCATTGATTCTCTCTAATATACGTAAAGTGCATGGTTCGTGCTACAATACTTGTGCCCTCCTCATAACCGAACCTAGGTATGGTTCGTACTTCGATTCGATTGCAAGGAAAACCCATTAAGTTCAAAGAGAATATGAACATCACAAGAACCCTAATAGCATGGTGTTTACATTAGGTATTCAAGAAACCAATTCACATGGATGGTTCTTACTCCATCCATCTATTGCTTAGGAAAACATGAAGATACACATAATCCCAACAACCTCAAGAAGCATGCTTTCAAAGGTAATCAATCAAGGAAAACACACATCAAGGATAGATTAATTTGGTGAATTGGAATTCATCAATTGTTGTCAAGAAACCAATTCACATGATGCTCACTTAAACAAGTTCAATCATTTGTTGCTAATTAGAAATTGTGTTCTTGGTTATCTTACACAACTTCTCAACTTTAGCTACATGCATACAACCTAAGGTGATTAAGCAAAGGAAGCAAACACATATCATAAAATTCAATTAGTGAATGGGGTTCATCAACAACATCTAGAAATTCATACACTCAAGCATCAAAACAATAAGATAATCATGTTTAGGGCTTCAACCTAAGCCCTAGCTATGGAGTTTAGTTGCTCATACTTATTCCAAATACAAACTCGAAATATAACTAGAAGGAGTTTACAGATTTGGAAATGATGAAAGCTTGAAGTCTTCAATGGTAGAAGTCTTCTCCTTTCTTCCTTGGCTGCACCTCCTTCTCCTTCCTTGCTCTTAGCTCCCCAAAAGCTGCTCTCAAGTTGTGTAGAATGTGGAATAGCCTGATTTCCCACGATCAAAAGGCTCCCAATATCAGATTGCAATTTTGACTTCTCCTCCCTCTCTCCTCCTTTCCAGCTTTTACCTTTTAATATAAAACTACCACCTTTGATAAAGCCTTAGCCCATTGTCCCCTTGCCATGATGGAGCTTTGACGTCACAAAGATGCCAAAAGCTCAGAAAATATCTATTTTACAAATGTAATTCCTTGTTACCAAGAGTTATGGTAACAAGAAGTTAAGATGACACAAGGGAGGTAAAAGCTGGCCAAATCCGGATTTCCAGAACTGTGGTAACATGATGGATTGGTTGGATAGGCAATACTTGTCCAATGGAGCTCAAATTTGGATATGTTGTAGTTAATATCCATTGGAACAAGTCTCATGAAGATCATGACCTCATCCGAGCACCAGAGCATGTTGATCCCAGGCCAAGAAGTTGACCTACGAAAATGAACAAAAACAGAATTTATAACTAATAATGCACTTTTAGCTCATTTTCATCCCAACCAAGGCAAAATCTAAGAAAACACAAAAAGCAAGTAAAAAGCTATAAAATGTCAAGAACTAACTCAAAATAGTGGGTGAATAACATGAAAAATCATGTGTAAAAATGAACCGAACAAACGACCCGAAATCAATAGGTGTGAGAAATTGGACAATTCAAGTTCAACAGCAGTTCGTTCCTAATTGGAGTGGTTGGTGTATTCCATACTTCTAGCTATTGGATTTCACCCAAAACTCACCAAATGACTCCTCCCACCATATTATGATGTTGCCCAAGTTTTGGGCTCGATCCGAAATCAATAGGTGTGAGAAATTGGACAATTCAAGTTCAACGGCAGTTCGTTCCTAATTGGAGTGGTTGGTGTATTCCATACTTCTAGCGATTGGATTTCACTCAAAACTCACTGCATGACTCCTCCCACCATATTATGATGTTGCCCAAGTTTTGGTCTCGATCCGAAATCAATAGGTGTTCCAAATTAGACAATTCAAGTTCAACGGCAGTTCGTTCCTAATTGGAGTGGTTGGTGTATTCCATACTTCTCGCGATTGGATTTCACTCAAAACTCACCAAATGACTCCTCCCACCATATTATGATGTTGCCCAAGTTTTGGGCTCGATCCGAAATCAATAGGTGTTCCAAATTGGACAATTCAAGTTCAACGGCAGTTCGTTCCTAATTGGAGTGGTTGGTGTATTCCATACTTCTAGCGATTGGATTTCACTCAAAACTCACCAAATGACTCCTCCCACCATATTATGATGTTGCCCAAGTTTTGGGCTCGATCCGAAATCAATAGGTGTTCCAAATTGGACAATTCAAGTTCAACGGCAGTTCGTTCCTAATTGGAGTGGTTGGTGTATTCCATACTTCTAGCGATTGGATTTCACTCAAAATTCACCAAATGACTCCTCCCACCATATTATGATGTTGCCCAAGTTTTGGGCTCGATCCGAAATCAATAGGTGTGAGAAATTGGACAATTCCAGTTCAACGGCAGTTCGTTCCTAATTGGAGTGGTTGGTGTATTCCATACTTCTAGCGATTGGATTTCACTCAAAACTCACCAAATGACTCCTCCCAACATATTATGATGTTGCCCAAGTTTTGGCCTCGATCTGAAATCAATAGGTGCGAGAAATTGGACAATTCAAGTTCAACGGCAGTTCGTTCCGAATTGGAGTGGTTGGTGTATTCCATACTTCTAGCAATTGGATTTCACTCAAAACTCACCAAATGACTCCTCCCACCATATTATGATGTTGCCCAAGTTTTGGGTTCGATCCGAAATCAATAGGTGTTCCAAATTGGACAATTCAAGTTCAACGGCAGTTCATTCCTAATTGGAGTGGTTGGTGTATTCCATACTTCTAGCGATTGGATTTCACTCAAAACTCACCAAATGACTCCTCCCACCATATTATGATGTTGCCCAAGTTTTGGGCTCGATCCGAAATCAATAGGTGTGAGAAATTGGACAATTCCAGTTCAACGGCAGTTCGTTCCTAATTGGAGTGGTTGGTGTATTCCATACTTCTAGCTATTGGATTTCACTCAAAACTCACCAAATGACTCCTCCCAACATATTATGATGTTGCCCAAGTTTTGGCCTCGATCTGAAATCAATAGGTGCGAGAAATTGGACAATTCAAGTTCAACGGCAGTTCGTTCCTAATTGGAGTGGTTGGTGTATTCCATACTTCTAGCAATTGGATTTCACTCAAAACTCACCAAATGACTCCTCCCACCATATTATGATGTTGCCCAAGTTTTGGGTTCGATCCGAAATCAATAGGTGTTCCAAATTGGACAATTCAAGTTCAACGGCAGTTCGTTCCTAATTGGAGTGGTTGGTGTATTCCATACTTCTAGCGATTTGATTTCACTCAAAACTCACCAAATGACTCCTCCCACCATATTATGATGTTGCCCAAGTTTTGGGCTCGATCCGAAATCAATAGGTGTGAGAAATTGGACAATTGAAGTTCAACGGCAGTTCGTTCCTAATTGGAGTGGTTGGCGTATTCCATACTTCTAGCGATTGGATTTCACTCAAAACTCACTGCATGACTCCTGCCACCATATTATGATGTTGCCCAAGTTTTGGGCTCGATCCGAAATCAATAGGTGTTCCAAATTGGACAATTCAAGTTCCACGGCAGTTCGTTCCTAATTGGAGTGGTTGGTGTATTTCACACTTCTAGCGATTGGATTTCACTCAAAACTCACGAAATGACTCCTCCCACCATATTATGATGTTGCCCAAGTTTTGGGCTCGATCCGAAATCAATAGGTGTTCCAAATTGGACAATTCAAGTTCAACGGCAGTTCGTTCCTAATTGGAGTGGTTGGTGTATTCCATACTTCTAGCGATTGGATTTCACTCAAAACTCACCAAATGACTCCTCCCACCATATTATGATGTTGCCCAAGTTTTGGGCTCGATCCGAAATCAATAGGTGTGAGAAATTGGACAATTCCAGTTCAACGGCAGTTCGTTCCTAATTGGAGTGGTTGGTGTATTCCATACTTCTAGCTATTGGATTTCACTCAAAACTCACCAAATGACTCCTCCCAACATATTATGATGTTGCCCAAGTTTTGGCCTCGATCTGAAATCAATAGGTGCGAGAAATTGGACAATTCAAGTTCAACGGCAGTTCGTTCCTAATTGGAGTGGTTGGTGTATTCCATACTTCTAGCAATTGGATTTCACTCAAAACTCACCAAATGACTCCTCCCACCATATTATGATGTTGCCCAAGTTTTGGGTTCGATCAGAAACCAATAGGTGTTCCAAATTGGACAATTCAAGTTCAACGGCAGTTCGTTCCTAATTGGAGTGGTTGGTGTATTCCATACTTCTAGCGATTTGATTTCACTCAAAACTCATCAAATGACTCCTCCCACCATATTATGATGTTGCCCAAGTTTTGGGCTCGATCCTAAATCAATAGGTGTGAGAAATTGGACAATTGAAGTTCAACGGCAGTTCGTTCCTAATTGGAGTGGTTGGCGTATTCCATACTTCTAGCGATTGGATTTCACTCAAAACTCACTGCATGACTCCTCCCACCATATTATGATGTTGCCCAAGTTTTGGGCTCGATCCGAAATCAATAGGTGTTCCAAATTGGACAATTCAAGTTCAACGGCAGTTCGTTCCTAATTGGAGTGGTTGGTGTATTTCACACTTCTAGCGATTGGATTTCACTCAAAACTCACGAAATGACTCCTCCCACCATATTATGATGTTGCCCAAGTTTTGGTCTCGATCCGAAATCAATAGGTGTTCCAAATTGGACAATTCAAGTTCAACGGCAGTTCGTTCCTAATTGGAGTGGTTGGTGTATTCCATACTTCTAGTCATTGGATTTCACTCAAAACTCACCAAATGACTCCTCGCACCATATTATGATGTTGCCCAAGTTTTGGGCTCGATCCGAAATCAATAGGTGTTCCAAATTGGACAATTCAAGTTCAACGGCAGTTCGTTCCTAATTGGAGTGGTTGGTGTATTCCATACTTCTAGCGATTGGATTTCACTCAAAACTCACCAAATGACTCCTCTCACCATATTATGATGTTGCCCAAGTTTTGGGCTCGATCCGAACACAATAGGTGTGAGAAATTGGACAATTTAAGTTCAACGGCAGTTCGTTCCTAATTGGAGTTGTTTATGTATTCCATACTTCTAGCGATTGGATTTCACTCAAAACTCACCAAATGACACCTCCCACCATATTATGATGTTGCCCAAGTTTTGGGCTCGATCCGAAATCAATAGGTGTGAGAAATTGGACAATTCAAGTTCAACGGCAGTTCGTTCCTAATTGGAGTGGTTGGTGTATTCCATACTTCTAGCGATTGGATTTCACTCAAAACTCACCAAATGACTCCTCCCACCATATTATGATGTTGCCCAAGTTTTCGGCTCGATCCGAAATCAATAGGTGGGAGAAATTGGACAATTTAAGTTCAACGGCAGTTCGTTCCTAATTGTAGTGGTTGGTGTATTCCATACTTCTAGCGATTGGATTTCACTCAAAACTCACCAAATGACTCCTCCCACCATATTATGATGTTGCCCAAGTTTTCGGCTCGATCCGAAATCAATAGGTGTGAGAAATTGGACAATTCAAGTTCAACGGCAGTTCGTTCCTAATTGGAGTGGGTGGTGTATTCCATACTTCTAGCGATTGGATTTCACTCAAAACTCACCAAATGACTCCTCCCACCATATTATGATGATGCCCAAGTTTTCGGCTCGATCCGAAATCAATAGGTGTTCCAAATTGGACAATTCAAGTTCAACGGCAGTTCGTTCCTAATTGGAGTGGTTGGTGTATTCCATACTTCTAGCGATTTGATTTCACTCAAAACTCACCAAATGACTCCTCCCACCATATTATGATGTTGCCCAAGTTTTGGGCTCGATCCGAAATCAATAGGTGTGAGAAATTGGACAATTGAAGTTCAACGGCAGTTCGTTCCTAATTGGAGTGGTTGGCGTATTCCATACTTCTAGCGATTGGATTTCACTCAAAACTCACTGCATGACTCCTCCCACCATATTATGATGTTGCCCAAGTTTTGGGCTCGATCCGAAATCAGTAGGTGTTCCAAATTGGACAATTCAAGTTCAACGGCAGTTCGTTCCTAATTGGAGTGGTTGGTGTATTTCACACTTCTAGCGATTGGATTTCACTCAAAACTCACGAAATGACTCCTCCCACCATATTATGATGTTGCCCAAGTTTTGGTCTCGATCCGAAATCAATAGGTGTTCCAAATTGGACAATTCAAGTTCAACGGCAGTTCGTTCCTAATTGGAGTGGTTGGTGTATTCCATACTTCTAGTCATTGGATTTCACTCAAAACTCACCGAATGATTCCTCGCACCATATTATGATGTTGCCCAAGTTTTGGGCTCGATCCGAAATCAATAGGTGTTCCAAATTGGACAATTCAAGTTCAACGGCAGTTCGTTCCTAATTGGAGTGGTTGGTGTATTCCATACTTCTAGCGATTGGATTTCACTCAAAACTCACCAAATGACTCCTCCCACCAGATTATGATGTTGCCCAAGTTTTGGGCTCGATCCGAACACAATAGGTGTGAGAAATTGGACAATTTAAGTTCAACGGCAGTTCGTTCCTAATTGGAGTTGTTTATGTATTTCATACTTCTAGCGATTGGATTTCACTCAAAACTCACCAAATGACACCTCCCACCATATTATGATGTTGCCCAAGTTTTGGGCTCGATCCGAAATCAATAGGTGTGAGAAATTGGACAATTCAAGTTCAACGGCAGTTCGTTCCTAATTGGAGTGGTTGGTGTATTCCATACTTCTAGCGATTGGATTTCACCCAAAACTCACCAAATGACTCCTCCCACCATATTATGATGTTGCCCAAGTTTTGGGCTAGATCCGAAATCAATAGGTGTGAGAAATTGGACAATTCAAGTTCAACGGCAGTTCGTTCCAAATTGGAGTGGTTGGTGTATTCCATACTTCTAGCGATTGGATTTCACTCGAAACACACTGCATGACTCCTCCCACCATATTATGATGTTGCCCAAGTTTTGGGCTCGATCCGAAATCAATAGGTGTTCCAAATTGGACAATTCAAGTTCAACGGCAGTTCGTTCCTAATTGGAGTGGTTGGTGTATTACATACTTCTAGCGATTGGATTTCACTCAAAACTCACCAAATGACTCCTCCCACCATATTATGATGTTGCCCAAGTTAGGGGCTCGATCCGAAATCAGTAGGTGTGAGAAATTGGACAATTCAAGTTCAACGGCAGTTCGTTCCTAATTGGAGTGGTTGGTGTATTCCATACTTCTAGCGATTGGATTTCACTCAAAACTCACCAAATGACTCCTCTCACCATATTATGATGTTGCCCATGTTTTGGGCTCGATCCGAACTCAATAGGTGTGGGAAATCGGACAATTTAAGTTCTACGGCAGTTCGTTCCTAATTGGAGTGGTTGGTGTATTCCATACTTCTAGCGATTGGATTTCACTAAAAACTCACCAAATGACTCCTCCCACCATATAATGATGTTGCCCAAGTTTTGGGCTCGATCCGAAATCAATAGGTGTTCCAAATTGGACAATTCAAGTTCAACGTCAGTTCGTTCCTAATTGGAGTGGTTCGTGTATTACATACTTCTAGCGATTGGATTTCACTCAAAACTCACCAAATGACTCCTCCCACCATATTATGATGTTGCCCAAGTTTTCGGCTCGATCCGAAATCAATAGGTGGGAGAAATTGGACAATTTAAGTTCAACGGCAGTTCGTTCCTAATTGTAGTGGTTGGTGTATTCCATACTTCTAGCGATTGGATTTCACTCAAAACTCACCAAATGACTCCTCCCACCATATTATGATGTTGCCCAAGTTTTCGGCTCGATCCGAAATCAATAGGTGTGAGAAATTGGACAATTCAAGTTCAACGGCAGTTCGTTCCTAATTGGAGTGGGTGGTGTATTCCATACTTCTAGCGATTGGATTTCACTCAAAACTCACCAAATGACTCCTCCCACCATATTATGATGATGCCCAAGTTTTCGGCTCGATCCGAAATCAATAGGTGTTCCAAATTGGACAATTCAAGTTCAACGGCAGTTCGTTCCTAATTGGAGTGGTTGGTGTATTCCATACTTCTAGCGATTTGATTTCACTCAAAACTCACCAAATGACTCCTCCCACCATATTATGATGTTGCCCAAGTTTTGGGCTCGATCCGAAATCAATAGGTGTGAGAAATTGGACAATTGAAGTTCAACGGCAGTTCGTTCCTAATTGGAGTGGTTGGCGTATTCCATACTTCTAGCGATTGGATTTCACTCAAAACTCACTGCATGACTCCTCCCACCATATTATGATGTTGCCCAAGTTTTGGGCTCGATCCGAAATCAGTAGGTGTTCCAAATTGGACAATTCAAGTTCAACGGCAGTTCGTTCCTAATTGGAGTGGTTGGTGTATTTCACACTTCTAGCGATTGGATTTCACTCAAAACTCACGAAATGACTCCTCCCACCATATTATGATGTTGCCCAAGTTTTGGTCTCGATCCGAAATCAATAGGTGTTCCAAATTGGACAATTCAAGTTCAACGGCAGCTCGTTCCTAATTGGAGTGGTTGGTGTATTCCATACTTCTAGTCATTGGATTTCACTCAAAACTCACCGAATGACTCCTCGCACCATATTATGATGTTGCCCAAGTTTTGGGCTCGATCCGAAATCAATAGGTGTTCCAAATTGGACAATTCAAGTTCAACGGCAGTTCGTTCCTAATTGGAGTGGTTGGTGTATTCCATACTTCTAGCGATTGGATTTCACTCAAAACTCACCAAATGACTCCTCCCACCAGATTATGATGTTGCCCAAGTTTTGGGCTCGATCCGAACACAATAGGTGTGAGAAATTGGAGAATTTAAGTTCAACGGCAGTTCGTTCCTAATTGGAGTTGTTTATGTTTTTCATACTTCTAGCGATTGGATTTCACTCAAAACTCACCAAATGACACCTCCCACCATATTATGATGTTGCCCAAGTTTTGGGCTCGATCCGAAATCAATAGGTGTGAGAAATTGGACAATTCAAGTTCAACGGCAGTTCGTTCCTAATTGGAGTGGTTGGTGTATTCCATACTTCTAGCGATTGGATTTCACCCAAAACTCACCAAATGACTCCTCCCACCATATTATGATGTTGCCCAAGTTTTGGGCTAGATCCGAAATCAATAGGTGTGAGAAATTGGACAATTCAAGTTCAACGGCAGTTCGTTCCAAATTGGAGTGGTTGGTGTATTCCATACTTCTAGCGATTGGATTTCACTCGAAACACACTGCATGACTCCTCCCACCATATTATGATGTTGCCCAAGTTTTGGGCTCGATCCGAAATCAATAGGTGTTCCAAATTGGACAATTCAAGTTCAACGGCAGTTCGTTCCTAATTGGAGTGGTTGGTGTATTACATACTTCTAGCGATTGGATTTCACTCAAAACTCACCAAATGACTCCTCCCACCATATTATGATGTTGCCCAAGTTAGGGGCTCGATCCGAAATCAGTAGGTGTGAGAAATTGGACAATTCAAGTTCAACGGCAGTTCGTTCCTAATTGGAGTGGTTGGTGTATTCCATACTTCTAGCGATTGGATTTCACTCAAAACTCACCAAATGACTCCTCTCACCATATTATGATGTTGCCCATGTTTTGGGCTCGATCCGAACTCAATAGGTGTGGGAAATCGGACAATTTAAGTTCTACGGCAGTTCGTTCCTAATTGGAGTGGTTGGTGTATTCCATACTTCTAGCGATTGGATTTCACTAAAAACTCACCAAATGACTCCTCCCACCATATAATGATGTTGCCCAAGTTTTGGGCTCGATCCGAAATCAATAGGTGTTCCAAATTGGACAATTCAAGTTCAACGTCAGTTCGTTCCTAATTGGAGTGGTTCGTGTATTACATACTTCTAGCGATTGGATTTCACTCAAAACTCACCAAATGACTCCTCCCACCATATTATGATGTTGCCCAAGTTTTCGGCTCGATCCGAAATCAATAGGTGGGAGAAATTGGACAATTTAAGTTCAACGGCAGTTCGTTCCTAATTGTAGTGGTTGGTGTATTCCATACTTCTAGCGATTGGATTTCACTCAAAACTCACCAAATGACTCCTCCCACCATATTATGATGTTGCCCAAGTTTTCGGCTCGATCCGAAATCAATAGGTGTGAGAAATTGGACAATTCAAGTTCAACGGCAGTTCGTTCCTAATTGGAGTGGGTGGTGTATTCCATACTTCTAGCGATTGGATTTCACTCAAAACTCACCAAATGACTCCTCCCACCATATTATGATGATGCCCAAGTTTTCGGCTCGATCCGAAATCAATAGGTGTTCCAAATTGGACAATTCAAGTTCAACGGCAGTTCGTTCCTAATTGGAGTGGTTGGTGTATTTCACACTTCTAGCGATTGGATTTCACTCAAAACTCACGAAATGACTCCTCCCACCATATTATGATGTTGCCCAAGTTTTGGTCTCGATCCGAAATCAATAGGTGTTCCAAATTGGACAATTCAAGTTCAACGGCAGTTCGTTCCTAATTGGAGTGGTTGGTGTATTCCATACTTCTAGTCATTGGATTTCACTCAAAACGCACCGAATGACTCCTCGCACCATATTATGATGTTGCCCAAGTTTTGGGCTCGATCCGAAATCAATAGGTGTTCCAAATTGGACAATTCAAGTTCAACGGCAGTTCGTTCCTAATTGGAGTGGTTGGTGTATTCCATACTTCTAGCGATTGGATTTCACTCAAAACTCACCAAATGACTCCTCCCACCAGATTATGATGTTGCCCAAGTTTTGGGCTCGATCCGAACACAATAGGTGTGAGAAATTGGACAATTTAAGTTCAACGGCAGTTCGTTCCTAATTGGAGTTGTTTATGTATTCCATACTTCTAGCGATTGGATTTTACTAAAAACTCACCAAATGACACCTCCCACCATATTATGATGTTGCCCAAGTTTTGGGATCGATCCGAAATCAATAGGTGTGAGAAATTGGACAATTCAAGTTCAACGGCAGTTCGTTCCTAATTGGAGTGGTTGGTGTATTCCATACTTCTAGCGATTGGATTTCACCCAAAACTCACCAAATGACTCCTCCCACCATATTATGATGTTGCCCAAGTTTTGGGCTAGATCCGAAATCAATAGGTGTGAGAAATTGGACAATTCAAGTTCAACGGCAATTCGTTCCAAATTGGAGTGGTTGGTGTATTCCATACTTCTAGCGATTGGATTTCACTCGAAACACACTGCATGACTCCTCCCACCATATTATGATGTTGCCCAAGTTTTGGGCTCGATCCGAAATCAATAGGTGTTCCAAATTGGACAATTCAAGTTCAACGGCAGTTCGTTCCTAATTGGAGTGGTTGGTGTATTACATACTTCTAGCGATTGGATTTCACTCAAAACTCACCAAATGACTCCTCCCACCATATTATGATGTTGCCCAAGTTAGGGGCTCGATCCGAAATCAGTAGGTGTGAGAAATTGGACAATTCAAGTTCAACGGCAGTTCGTTCCTAATTGGAGTGGTTGGTGTATTCCATACTTCTAGCGATTGGATTTCACTCAAAACTCACCAAATGACTCCTCTCACCATATTATGATGTTGCCCATGTTTTGGGCTCGATCCGAACTCAATAGGTGTGGGAAATCGGACAATTTAAGTTCTACGGCAGTTCGTTCCTAATTGGAGTGGTTGGTGTATTCCATACTTCTAGCGATTGGATTTCACTAAAAACTCACCAAATGACTCCTCCCACCATATAATGATGTTCCCCAAGTTTTGGGCTCGATCCGAAATCAATAGGTGTTCCAAATTGGACAACTCAAGTTCAACGTCAGTTCGTTCCTAATTGGAGTGGTTCGTGTATTACATACTTCTAGCGATTGGATTTCACTCAAAACTCACCAAATGACTCTTCCCACCATATTATGATGTTGCCCAAGTTTTCGGCTCGATCCGAAATCAATAGGTGGGAGAAATTGGACAATTTAAGTTCAACGGCAGTTCGTTCCTAATTGTAGTGGTTCGTGTATTCCATACTTCTAGCGATTGGATTTCACTCAAAACTCACCAAATGACTCCTCCCACCATATTATGATGTTGCCCAAGTTTTCGGCTCGATCCGAAATCAATAGGTGTGAGAAATTGGACAATTCAAGTTCAACGGCAGTTCGTTCCTAATTGGAGTGGGTGGTGTATTCCATACTTCTAGCGATTGGATTTCACTCAAAACTCACCAAATGACTCCTCCCACCATATTATGATGATGCCCAAGTTTTCGGCTCGATCCGAAATCAATAGGTGGGAGAAATTGGACAATTTAAGTTCAACGGCAGTTCGTTCCTAATTCGAGTGGTTGGTGTATTCCATACTTCTAGCGATTGGATTTCACTCAAAACTCACCAAATGACTCCTCCCACCATATTATGATGTTGCCCAAGTTTTGGGCTCGATCCGAAATCAATAGGTGTTCCAAATTGGACAATTCAAGTTCAACGGCAGTTTGTTCCTAATTGGAGTGGTTGGTGTATTCCATACTTCTAGCGATTGGATTTCACTCAAAACTCACGAAATGACTCCTCCCATCATATTATGATGTTGCACAAGTTTGGGGTTCCATACGAAATCAATAGGTGTGAGAAATGGGACAATTCAGGTTCAACGGCAGTTCGTTCCTAATTGGAGTGGTTGGTGTATTCCATACTTCTAGCGATTGGATTTCACTCAAAACTCACCAAATGACTCCTCCCACCATATTATGATGTTGCCCAAGTTTTGGGCTCGATCCGAAATCAATAGGTGTTCCAAATTGGACAATTCAAGTTCAACGGCAGTTCGTTCCCAATTGGAGTGGTTCGTGTATTACATACTTCTAGCGATTGGATTTCACTCAAAACTCACCAAATGACTCCTCCCACCATATTATGATGTTGCCCAAGTTTTCGGTTCGATCCGAAATCAATAGGTGTTCCAAATTGGACAATTCAAGTTCAACGGCAGTTCTTTCCTAATTGGAGTGGTTGGTGTATTCCATACTTCTAGCGATTGGATTTCACTCAAAACTCACCAAATGACTCCTCCCACCGTATTATGATGTTGCCCAAGTTTTGGGCTCGATCCGAAATCAATAGGTGTGAGAAATTGAACAATTCAAGTTCAACGGCAGTTCGTTCCTAATTGGAGTGGTTGGTGTATTCCATACTTCTAGCGATTGTATTTCACTCAAAACTCACCAAATGACTCCTCCCACCATATTACGATGTTGCCCAAGTTTTGGGCTCGATCCGAAATCAATAGGTGTTCCAAATTGGACAATTCAAGTTCAACGGCAGTTCGTTCCTAATTGGAGTGGTTGGTGTATTCCTTACTTCTAGCGATTGGATTTCACTCAAAACTCACCAAATGACTCCTCCAACCATATTATGATGTTGCCCAAGTTTTGGGCTCGATCCGAAATCAATACGTGTTCCAAATTGGATGATTCAAGTTCAACGGCAGTTCGTTCCTAATTGGATTGGTTGGTGTATTCCATACTTCTCGCGATTGGATTTCACTTAAAACTCACCAAATGACTCCTCCCACCACATTATGATGTTGCCCAAGTTTTGGGCTTGATCCGAAATCAATAGGTGTTCCAAATTGGACAATTCAAGTTCAACGGCAGTTCGTTCCTAATTGGAGTGGTTGGTGTATTCCATACTTCTAGCGATTGGATTTCACTCAAAACTCACGAAATGACTCCTCCCATCATATTATGATGTTGCACAAGTTTTCGGTTCCATACGAAATCAAAAGGTGTGAGGAATTGCACAATTCAGGTTCAACGGCAGTTCGTTCCGAATTGGAGTGGTTGGTGTATTCCATACTTCTAGCGATTGGATTTCACTCAAAACTCTCCAAATGACTCCTCCCACCATATTATGATGTTGCCCAAGTTTTGGGCTCGATCCGAAATCAATAGGTGTTCCAAATTGGACAATTTAAGTTCAACGGCAGTTCGTTCCTAATTGGAGTGTTTGGTGTATTCCATACTTCTAGCGATGGGATTTCACTCAAAACTCACCAAATGACACCTCCCACCGTATTATGATGTTGCCCAAGTTAGGGGTTCGATCCGAAATCAATAGGTGTGAGAAATTGGACAATTCAAGTTCAACGGCAGTTCGTTCCTAATTGGAGTGGTTGGTGTATTCCATACTTGTAGCGATTGGATTTCACTCAAAACTCACCAAATGACTCCTCCCACCATATTATGATGTTGCCCAAGTTTTGGGCTCGATCCGAAATCAATAGGTGTTCCAAATTGGACAATTCAAGTTCAACGGCAGTTCGTTCCTAATTGGAGTGGTTGGTGTATTCCATACTTCTAGCGATTGGATTTCACTCAAAACTCACCAAATGACTCCTCCCACCATATTATGATGTTGCCCAAGTTTTGGGCTCGATCCGAAATCAATACGTGTTCCAAATTGGACAATTCAAGTTCAACGGCAGTTCGTTCCTAATTGGAGTGGTTTATTTATTCCATACTTCTAGTGATTGGATTTCACTCAAAACTCACCAAATGACTCCTCCCACCATATTATGATGTTGCCCAAGTTTTGGGCTCGATCCGAAATCAATAGGTGTTCCAAATTGGACAATTCAAGTTCAACGGCAGTTCGTTCCTAATTGGAGTGTTTGGTGTATTCCATACTTCTAGCGATGGGATTTCACTCAAAACTCACCAAATGACTCCTCCCACCATATTATGATGTTGCCCAAGTTAGGGGTTCGATCCGAAATCAATAGGTGTGAGAAATTGGACAATTCAAGTTCAATGGCAGTTCGTTCCTAATTGGAGTGGTTGGTGTATTCCATACTTGTAGTGATTGGATTTCACTCAAAACTCACCAAATGACTCCTCCCACCATATTATGATGTTGCCCAAGTTTTGGGCCCGATCCGAAATCAATAGGTGTGAGAAATTGAACAATTCAAGTTCAACGGCAGTTCGTTCCTAATTGGAGTGGTTGGTGTATTCCATACTTCTAGCGATTGTATTTCACTCAAAACTCACCAAATGACTCCTCCCACTATATTACGATGTTGCCCAAGTTTTGGGCTCGATCCGAAATCAATAGGTGTTCCAAATTGGACAATTCAAGTTCAACGGCAGTTCGTTCCTAATTGGAGTGGTTGGTGTATTCCATACTTCTAGCGATTGGATTTCACTCAAAACTCACCACATGACTTATCCCACCATATTATGATGTTGCCCAAGTTTTGGGCTCGAACCGAAATCAATACGTGTTCCAAATTGGACAATTCAAGTTCAACGGCAGTTCGTTCCTAATTGGATTGGTTGGTGTATTCCATACTTCTCGCGATTGGATTTCACTTAAAACTCACCAAATGACTCCTCCCACCACATTATGATGTTGCCCAAGTTTTGGGCTTGATCCGAAGTCAATAGGTGTTCCAAATTGGACAATTCAAGTTCAACGGCAGTTCGTTCCTAATTGGAGTGGTTGGTGTATTCCATACTTCTAGCGATTGGATTTCACTAAAAACTCACGAAATAACTCTTCCCATCATATTATGATGTTGCACAAGTTTGGGGTTCCATACGAAATCAATACGTGTGAGGAATTGGACAATTCAGGTTCAACGACAGTTCGTTCCTAATTGGAGTGGTTGGTGTATTCCATACTTCTAGCGATTGGATTTCACTCAAAACTCTCCAAATGACTCCTCCCACCATATTATGATGTTGCCCAAGTTTTGGGCTCGATCCGAAATCAATAGGTGTTCCAAATTGGACAATTCAAGTTCAACGGCAGTTCGTTCCTAATTGGAGTGGTTGGTGTATTCCATACTTCTAGCGATTGGATTTCACTCAAAACTCACCAAATGACTCCTCCCACCATATTATGATGTTGCCCAAGTTTTGGGCTCGATCCGAAATCAATAGGTGTGAGAAATTGGACAATTCAAGTTCAACGGCAGTTCGTTCCTAATTGGAGTGGTTGGTGTATTCCATACTTCTAGCGATTGGATTTCACTCAAAACTCACTGCATGACTCCTCCCACCATATTTTGATGTTGCCCAAGTTTTGGTCTCGATCCGAAATCAATAGGTGTTCCAAATTAGACAATTCAAGTTCAACGGCAGTTCGTTCCTAATTGGAGTGGTTGGTGTATTACATACTTCTAGCGATTGGATTTCACTCAAAACTCACCAAATGACTCCTCCCACCATATTATGATGTTGCCCAAGTTTGGGGCCCGATCCGAAATCAATAGGTGTGAGAAATTGGACAATTCAAGTTCAACGGCAGTTCGTTCCTAATTGGAATGGTTGGTGTATTCCATACTTCTAGCGATTGGATTTCACTCACCAAATGACTCCTCCCACCATATTATGATGTTGCCCAAGTTTTCGGCTCGATCTGAAATCGATAGGTGTTCCAAATTGGACAATTCAAGTTCAACGGCAGTTCGTTCCTAATTGGAGTGGTTGGTGTATTCCATACTTCTAGCGATTGGATTTCACTCAAAACTCACCAAATGACTCCTCCCACCATATTATGATGTTGCCCAAGTTTTGGGCACGATCCGAAATCAATAGGTGTTCAAAATTGGACAATTCAAGTTCAACGGCAGTTCGTTCCTAATTGGAGTGGTTGGTGTATTCCATACTTCTAGCGATTTCATTTCATTCAAAACTCACCAAATGACTCCTCCCACCATATTATGATGTTGCCCAAGTTTTGGGATCGATCCGAAATCAATAGGTGTGAGAAATTGGACAATTCAAGTTCAACGGCAGTTCGTTCCTAATTGGAGTGGTTGGTGTATTCCATACTTCTAGCGATTGGGTTTCACTCAAAACTCACCAAATGACTCCTCCCACCATATTATGATGTTGCCCAAGTTTTGGGCACGATCCGAAATCAATAGGTGTTCCAAATTTGACAATTCAAGTTCAACGGCAGTTCGTTCCTAATTGGAGTGGTTGGTGTATTCCATACTTCTAGCGATTGGATTTCACTCAAAACTCACCAAATGACTCCTCCCACCATATTATGATGTTGCCCAAGTTCTGGGCTCGATCCGAAATCAATACGTGTTCCAAATTGGACAATTCAAGTTCAACGGCAGTTCGTTCCTAATTGGATTGGTTGGTGTATTCCATACTTCTCGCGATTGGATTTCACTTAAAACTCACCAAATGACTCCTCCCACCACATTATGATGTTGCCCAAGTTTGGGGTTCCATACGAAATCAATAGGTGTGAGGAATTGGACAATTCAGGTTCAACGGCAGTTCGTTCCTAATTGGAGTGGTTGGTGTATTCCATACTTCTAGCGATTGGATTTCACTCAAAACTCTCCAAATGACTCCTCCCACCATATTATGATGTTGCCCAAGTTTTGGGCTCGATCCGAAATCAATAGGTGTTCCAAATTGGACAATTCAAGTTCAACGGCAGTTCGTTCCTAATTGGAGTGGTTGGTGTATTCCATACTTCTAGCGATTGGATTTCACTCAAAACTCACCAAATGACTCCTCCCACCATATTATGATGTTGTCCAAGTTTGGGGCTCGGTCCGAAATCAATAGGTGTGAGAAATTGGACAATTCAAGTTCAACGGCAGTTCGTTCCTAATTGGAGTGGTTGGTGTATTCCATACTTCTAGCGATTAGATTTCACTCAAAACTCACCAAATGACTCCTCCCAACATATTATGATGTTGCCCAAGTTTTGGGCTCGATCCGAAATCAATAGGTGTGAGAAATTGGACAATTCAATTTCAACGGCAGTTCGTTCCTAATTGGAGTGGTTGGTGTATTCCATACTTCTAGCGATTGGATTTCACTCAAAACTCACCAAATGACTCCTCCCACCATATTATGATGTTGCCCAAGTTTTGGGCTCGATCCGAAATCAATACGTGTTCCAAATTGGACAATTCAAGTTCAACGGCAGTTCGTTCCTAATTGGAGTGGTTGGTTTATTCCATACTTCTAGCGATTGGATTTCACTCAAAACTCACCAAATGACTCCTCCCACCATATTATGATGTTGCCCAAGTTTGGGGCCCGATCCGAAATCAATAGGTGTGAGAAAATGGACAATTCAAGTTCAACGGCAGTTCGTTCCTAATTGGAGTGGTTGTTGTATTCCATACTTCTAGCGATTGGATTTCACTCAAAACTCACCAAATGCCTCCACCCACCATATTATGACGTTGCACAAGTTTGGGGTTCGATCCGAAATCAATAGGTGTGAGAAATTGCACAATTCAAGTTCAACGGCAGTTCGTTCCTAATGGGAGTGGTTAGTGTATTCCATACTTCTAGCGATTGGATTTCACTCAAAACTCACCAAATGACTCCTCCCACCATATTATGATGTTGCCCAAGTTTGGGGCCCGATCCGAAATCAATAGGTGTGAGAAATTGGACAATTCAAGTTCAACGGCAGTTCGTTCCTAATTGGAATGGTTGGTGTATTCCATACTTCTAGCGATTGGATTTCACTCAAAAGTCACCAAATGACTCCTCCCACCATATTATGATGTTGCCCAAGTTTGGGGCCCGTTCCGAAATCAATAGGTGTGAGAAATTGGACAATTCAAGTTCAACGGCAGTTCATTCCTAATTGGAGTGGTTGGTGTATTCCATACTTCTAGCGATTGGATTTCACTCAAAACTCACCAAATGACTCCTCCCACCATATTATGATGTTGCCCAAGTTCTGGGCTCGATCCGAAATCAATACGTGTTCCAAATTGGACAATTCAAGTTCAACGGCAGTTCGTTCCTAATTGGATTGGTTGGTGTATTCCATACTTCTTGCGATTGGATTTCACTTAAAACTCACAAAATGACTCCTCCCACCACATTATGATGTTGCCCAAGTTTGGGGTTCCATACGAAATCAATAGGTGTGAGGAATTGGACAATTCAGGTTCAACGGCAGTTCGTTCCTAATTGGAGTGGTTGGTGTATTCCATACTTCTAGCGATTGGATTTCACTCAAAACTCTCCAAATGACTCCTCCCACCATATTATGATGTTGCCCAAGTTTTGGGCTCGATCCGAAATCAATAGGTGTTCCAAATTGGACAATTCAAGTTCAACGGCAGTTCGTTCCTAATTGGAGTGGTTGGTGTATTCCATACTTCTAGCGATTGGATTTCACTCAAAACTCACCAAATGACTCCTCCCACCATATTATGATGTTGTCCAAGTTTGGGGCTCGGTCCGAAATCAATAGGTGTGAGAAATTGGACAATTCAAGTTCAACGGCAGTTCGTTCCTAATTGGAGTGGTTGGTGTATTCCATACTTCTAGCGATTAGATTTCACTCAAAACTCACCAAATGACTCCTCCCAACATATTATGATGTTGCCCAAGTTTTGGGCTCGATCCGAAATCAATAGGTGTGAGAAATTGGACAATTCAATTTCAACGGCAGTTCGTTCCTAATTGGAGTGGTTGGTGTATTCCATACTTCTAGCGATTGGATTTCACTCAAAACTCACCAAATGACTCCTCCCACCATATTATGATGTTGCCCAAGTTTTGGGCTCGATCCGAAATCAATACGTGTTCCAAATTGGACAATTCAAGTTCAACGGCAGTTCGTTCCTAATTGGAGTGGTTGGTTTATTCCATACTTCTAGCGATTGGATTTCACTCAAAACTCACCAAATGACTCCTCCCACCATATTATGATGTTGCCCAAGTTTGGGGCCCGATCCGAAATCAATATGTGTGAGAAAATGGACAATTCAAGTTCAACGGCAGTTCGTTCCTAATTGGAGTGGTTGTTGTATTCCATACTTCTAGCGATTGGATTTCACTCAAAACTCACCAAATGCCTCCACCCACCATATTATGACGTTGCACAAGTTTGGGGTTCGATCCGAAATCAATAGGTGTGAGAAATTGCACAATTCAAGTTCAACGGCAGTTCGTTCCTAATGGGAGTGGTTAGTGTATTCCATACTTCTAGCGATTGGATTTCACTCAAAACTCACCAAATGACTCCTCCCACCATATTATGATGTTTCCCAAGTTTGGGGCCCGATCCGAAATCAATAGGTGTGAGAAATTGGACAATTCAAGTTCAACGGCAGTTCGTTCCTAATTGGAATGGTTGGTGTATTCCATACTTCTAGCGATTGGATTTCACTCAAAAGTCACCAAATGACTCCTCCCACCATATTATGATGTTGCCCAAGTTTGGGGCCCGTTCCGAAATCAATAGGTGTGAGAAATTGGATAATTCAAGTTCAACGGCAGTTCGTTCCTAATTGGAGTGGTTGGTGTATTCCATACTTTTAGCGATTGGATTTCACTCAAAACTCACCAAATGACTCCTCCCACCATATTATGATGTTGCCCAAGTTTGGGGCTCGATCCGAAAGCAGTAGGTGTCAGAAATTGGACAATTCAAGTTCAACGGCAGTTCGTTCCTAATTGAAGTGGTTGGTGTATTCCACACTTCTAGCGATTGCATTTCACTCAAAACTCACCCCCACCATATTATTATGTTGCCCAAGTTTTGGGCTCGATCCGAACTCAATAGGTGTGAGAAATTGGACAATTTAAGTTCAACGGCAGTTCATTCCTAATTGGAGTGGTTGGTGTATTCCATACTTCGAGCGATTGGATTTCACTCAAAACTCACCAAATGCCTCCTCCCACCATATTATGATGTTGCACAAGTTTGGGGTTCGATACGAAATCAATAGGTGTGAGAAATTGCACAATTCAAGTTCAACGGCAGTTCGTTCCTAATGGGAGTGGTTAGTGTATTCCATACTTCTAGCGATTGGATTTCACTCAAAACTCACCAAATGACTCCTCCCACCATATTATGATGTTGCACAAGTGTGGGGTTCCATCCGAAATCAATAGGTGTGAGAAATTGGACAATTCAAGTTCAACGGCAGTTCGTTCCTAATTGGAGTGGTTGGTGTATTCCACACTTCTAGCGATTGGATTTCACTCAAAACTCTCCAAATGACTCCTCCCACCATATTATGATGTCGCACAAGTTTGGGGTTCTATCCGAACTCAATAGGTGTGAGAAATTGGACAATTCAAGTTCACCGGCAGTTCGTTCCTAATTGGTGTGGTTGGTGTATTCCATACTTCTAGATCTTGGATTTCACTCAAAACTCACCAAATGACTCCTCCCACCATAATATGATGTTGCCCAAGTTTTGGGCTCGATCCGAAACCAATAGGTGTGAGAAATTGAACAATTCAAGTTGAGCGGCAGTTCGTTCCTAATTGGAGTGGTTGGTGTATTCCACACTTCTAGCGATTGGATTTCACTCAAAACTCACCAAATGACTCCTCCCACGATATTATGATGTTGCACAAGTTTGGGGTTCCATCCGAACTCAATAGGTGTGAGAAATTGGACAATTTAAGTTCACCGGCAGTTCGTTCCTAATTGGTGTGGTTGGTGTATTCCATACTTCTAGATCTTGGATTTCACTCAAAACTCACCAAATGACTCCTCCCACCATATTATGATGTTGCCCAAGTTTTGGGCTCGATCCGAACTCAATAGGTGTGAGAAATTGGACAATTCAAGTTCAACGGCAGTTCGTTCCTAATTGGAGTGGTTGGTGTATTCCATACTTCTAGCGATTGGATTTCACTCAAAACTCACCAATTGACTCCTCCCACCATAATATGATGTTGCACAAGTTTGGGGTTCGATCCTAAATCAATAGGTGTGAGAAATTGGACAATTCAAGTTCAACGGCAGTTCGTTCCTAATGGGAGTGGTTGGTGTATTCCATACTTCTGGCGATTGGATTTCACTCAAAACTCACCAAATGACTCCTTCCACCATATTATGATGTTGCCCAAGTTTTGGGCTCGATCCGAAATCAATAGGTGTGAGAAATTGGACAATTCAAGTTCAACGGCAGTTCGTTCCTAATGGGAGTGGTTGGTGTATTCCATACTTCTAGCGATTGGATTTCACTCAAAACTCACCAAATGACTCCTCCCACCATATTATGATGTTGCCCAAGTTTTGGGCTCGATCAGAAATCAATAGTTGTTCCAAATTGGACAATTCAAGTTCAACGGCAGCTCGTTCCTAATTGGTGTGGTTGTTGTATTCCGTACTTCTAGCGATTGGATTTCACTCAAAACTCACCAAATGACTCCTCCCACCATATTATGATGTTGCCCAAGTTTTGGGCTCGATTCGAAATCAGTGGGGGTGAGAAATTGGACAATTCAA
Organism: Prunus avium; assembly: GCF_965620075.1. Lineage (NCBI taxonomy): Eukaryota > Viridiplantae > Streptophyta > Magnoliopsida > Rosales > Rosaceae > Prunus > Prunus avium. The sequence continues at coordinate 19,265,121 of NC_142291.1, read as the reverse complement.
GTAAAACGGCTGTTCGTTCCTAATTGGAGTGGTTGGTGTATTCCATACTTCTAGCGATTGGATTTCACTCAAAACTCACCAAATGACTCCTCCCACCATATTATGATGTTGCCCAAGTTTGGGGCTCGGTCCGAAATCAATAGGTTTGAGAAATTGGACAATTCAAGTTCAACGGCAGTTCGTTCCTAATTGGAGTGGTTGGTGTATTCAATACTTCTAGCGATTGGATTTCACTCAAAACTCACCAAATGACTCCTCCCACCATATTATGATGTTGCCTAAGTTTTGGGCTCGGTCCGAAATCAATAGGTGTGAGAAATTGGACAATTCAAGTTCAACGGCAGTTCGTTCCTAATTCGAGTGGTTGGTGTATTCCATACTTCTAGCGATTGGATTCCACTCAAAACTCACCAAATGACTACTCCCACCATATTATGATGTTGCCCAAGTTTTGGGATCGATCTGAAATCAATAGGTGTGAGAAATTGGTCAATTCAATTTCAACGACAATTCGTTCCTAATTGCAGTGGTTGGTGTATTCCATACTTCTAGCGATTGGATTTCACTCAAAACTCACCAAATGACTCCTCCCACCATATTATGATGTTGCCTAGGTTTTGGGCTCGATCCAAAATCAATAGGTGTGAGAAATTGGACAATTCAAGTTCGACGGCAGTTCGTTCCTAATTGGAGTGGTTGGTGTATTCCATACTTCTACCGATTGGATTTCACTCAAAACTCACCAAATGACTCCTCCCACCATATTATGATGTTTCCCAAGTTTTGGGCTCGATCCGAAATCAATATGTGTGAGAAATTGGAAAATTCCAGTTCAACGGCAGTTCGTTCCTAATTGGAGTGGTTTGTGTATTCCATACTTCTTGCAATTCGACTTCACTCAAAACTCACCAAATGACTCCTCCCACCATATTATGATGTTGCCCAAGTTTTGGGCTCCATCCGAAATCAATAGGTGTGAGAAATTGGACAATTCAAGTTCAACGGCAGTTCGTTCCTAATTCGAGTGGTCGGTGTATTCCATACTTCTAGCGATTGGATTTCACTCAAAACTCACCAAATGACTCCTCCCATAATATTATGATGTTGCCCAAGTTTTGGGCTCCATCTGAAATCAATAGGTGTTCGAAATTGGACAATTCAAGTTCAACGGCAGTTCGTTCCAAATTGGAGTGGTTGGTGTATTCCATACTTCTAGCGATTGGATTTCACTCAAAACTCACCAAATGACTCCTCCCACCATATTATGATGTTGCCCAAGTTTTGGGCTCGATCAGAAATCAATAGTTGTTCCAAATTGGACAATTCAAGTTCAACGGCAGCTCGTTCCTAATTGGTGTGGTTGTTGTATTCCGTACTTCTAGCGATTGGATTTCACTCAAAACTCACCAAATGACTCCTCCCACCATATTATGATGTTGCCCAAGTTTTGGGCTCGATTCGAAATCAGTGGGGGTGAGAAATTGGACAATTCAAGTAAAACGGCTGTTCGTTCCTAATTGGAGTGGTTGGTGTATTCCATACTTCTAGCGATTGGATTTCACTCAAAACTCACCAAATGACTCCTCCCACCATATTATGATGTTGCCCAAGTTTGGGGCTCGGTCCGAAATCAATAGGTTTGAGAAATTGGACAATTCAAGTTCAACGGCAGTTCGTTCCTAATTGGAGTGGTTGGTGTATTCAATACTTCTAGCGATTGGATTTCACTCAAAACTCACCAAATGACTCCTCCCACCATATTATGATGGTGCCTAAGTTTTGGGCTCGGTCCGAAATCAATAGGTGTGAGAAATTGGACAATTCAAGTTCAACGGCAGTTCGTTCCTAATTCGAGTGGTTGGTGTATTCCATACTTCTAGCGATTGGATTCCACTCAAAACTCACCAAATGACTCCTCCCACCATATTATGATGTTGCCCAAGTTTTGGGATCGATCTGAAATCAATAGGTGTGAGAAATTGGTCAATTCAATTTCAACGACAATTCGTTCCTAATTGCAGTGGTTGGTGTATTCCATACTTCTAGCGATTGGATTTCACTCAAAACTCACCAAATGACTCCTCCCACCATATTATGATGTTGCCTAGGTTTTGGGCTCGATCCAAAATCAATAGGTGTGAGAAATTGGACAATTCAAGTTCGACGGCAGTTCGTTCCTAATTGGAGTGGTTGGTGTATTCCATACTTCTACCGATTGGATTTCACTCAAAACTCACCAAATGACTCCTCCCACCATATTATGATGTTTCCCAAGTTTTGGGCTCGATCCGAAATCAATATGTGTGAGAAATTGGAAAATTCCAGTTCAACGGCAGTTCGTTCCTAATTGGAGTGGTTTGTGTATTCCATACTTCTTGCAATTCGACTTCACTCAAAACTCACCAAATGACTCCTCCCACCATATTATGATGTTGCCCAAGTTTTAGGCTCCATCCGAAATCAATAGGTGTGAGAAATTGGACAATTCAAGTTCAACGGCAGTTCGTTCCTAATTCGAGTGGTTGGTGTATTCCATACTTCTAGCGATTGGATTTCACTCAAAACTCACCAAATGACTCCTCCCATAATATTATGATGTTGCCCAAGTTTTGGGCTCCATCTGAAATCAATAGGTGTTCGAAATTGGACAATTCAAGTTCAACGGCAGTTCGTTCCAAATTGGAGTGGTTGGTGTATTCCATACTTCTAGCGATTGGATTTCACTCAAAACTCACCAAATGACTCCTCCCACCATATTATGATGTTGCCCAAGTGTTGGGCTCGATCCGAAATCAATAGGTGTGACAAATTGGACAATTCAATTTCAACGGCAGTTCGTTCCTAATTGGAGTGGTTGGTGTATTCCATACTTTTAGCGTTTGGGTTTCACTCAAAACTCACCAAAGGACTGCTCCCACCATATTATGATGTTGCCCATGTTTTGGGCTCGATCCGAAATCAATAGGTGTGAGAAATTGGACAATTCAAGTTCAACGGCAGTTCGTTCCTAATGGTAGTGGTTGGTGTATTCCATACTTCTAGCGAGTGGGTTTCACTCAAAACTCACCAAAGGATTCCTCCCACCATATTATGATGTTGCCCAAGTTTTGGGCTCGATCCGAAAGCAATAGGTGTTCGAAATTGGAAAATTCAAGTTCAACGGCAATTCGTTCCTAACTGGAGTGGTTGGTGTATTCCATACTTCTAGAGATTGGATTTCACTCAAAACTCACCAAATGACTCCTCCCACCATATTATGATGTTGCCCAAGTTTTGGGCTCCATCCGAAATCAATAGGTGTTCGAAATTGGACAATTCAAGTTCAACGGCAGTTCGTTCCTAATTGGAGTGGTTGGTGTATTCAGTACTTCTAGCGATTGGATTTCACTCAAAACTCACCAAATGAATCCTCCCACCATATTATGATGTTGCACAAGTTTGGGGTTCGATCCGAAATCAATAGGTGTGAGAAATTGGACAATTCAAGTTCAACGACTGTTCGTTCCTAATGGGAGTGGTTGGTGTATTCCTTACTTCTAGCGATTGGATTTCACTCAAAACTCACCAAATGACTCCTCCCACCATATTATGATGTTGCCCAAGTTTTGGGCTCGATCCGAAATCAATAGTTGTGAGAAATTCGACAATTCAAGTTCAACAGCAGTTCGTTCCTAATTGGAGTGGTTGGTGTATTCCATACTCTTCGCGATTGGGTTTCACACAAAACTAACCAAAGGACTTCTCCCACCATATTACGATGTTGCCCAAGTTTTGGGCTCGATCCGAAATCAATAGGTGTGTGAAATTGGACAATTCAAGTTCAACGGCAGTTCGTTCCTAGTTGGAGTGGTTGGTGTATTCCATACTTCTAGCGATTGGATTTCACTCAAAACTCACCAAATGACTCCTCCCACCATATTATGATGTTGCCCAAGTTTGGGGCTCGGTCCGAAATCAATAGGTGTGAGAAATTGGACAATTCAAGTTCAACGGCAGTTCGTTCCTAATAGGAGTGGCTGGTGTATTCCATACTTCTAGCGATTGGATTTCACTCAAAACTCTCCAAAGGACTCCTCCCTCCATATTACGATGTTGCCCAAGTTTTGGGCTCGATCCGAAATCAATAGGTGTTCGAAATTGGACAATTCAAGTTCAACGGCAGTTCGTTCCTAATTGGAGTGGTTGGTGTATTCCACACTTCTAGCGATTGGATTTCATTCAAAACTCACCAAATGACTCCTCCCACCATATTATGATGGTGCCCAAGTTTGGGGCTCGGTCCGAAATCAATAGGTGTGAGAAATTGGACAATTCAAGTTCAACGGCAGTTCGTTCCTAATTGAACTGGTTAGCGTATTCCATACTTCTTGGATTGGATTTCACTCAAAACTCACCAAATGACTACTCCCACCATATTATGATGTTGCCCAAGTTTTGGGCTCGATCCGAAATCAATAGGTGTTCGAAATTGGACAATTCAAGTTCAACGGCAGTTCGATCCTAATTGGAGTGGTTGGTATATTCCATACTTCAAGCGATTGGATTTCACTCAAAACTCACCAAATGACTCCTCCCACCATATTATGATGTTGCCCAAGTTTGGGCTCGATCCGAAATCAATAGGTGAGAGAAATTGGACAATTCAAGTTCAACGGCAGTTCGTTCCTAATGGGAGTGGTTGGTGTATTCCATACTTCTAGCGATTGGATTTCACTCAAAACTCACCGAATGACTCCTCCCACCATATTATGATGTTACCCAAGTTTGGGGCTCGATCCGAAATCAATAGGTGTGAGAAATTGGACAATTCAAGTTCAACGGCAGTTCATTCCTAATGGGAGTGGTTGGTGTATTCCATACTTCTAGCGATTGGATTTCACTCAAAACTCACCAAATGACTCCTTCCACCATATTACGATGTTGCCCACGTTTTGGGCACGATCCGAAATCAATAGGTTTGAGAAATTGGACAATTCAAGTTCAACGGCAGTTCGTTCCTAATGGGAGTGGTTGGTGTATTCCATACTTCTAGCGATTGGATTTCACTCAAAACTCACCAAATGACTTCTCCCACCATATTATCATGTTGCCCAACTTTTGGGCTCGAGCCGAAATCAATAGGTGTGAGAAATTGCACAATTCAAGTTCAATGACAGTTCGTTCCAAAATGGAGTGGTTGGTGTATTCCATACTTCTTGCGATTGGATTTCACTCAAAACTCACCAAATGACTCCTCCCACCATATTATGATGTTGCCCAAGTTTTGGGCTCGATCCGAAATCAATAGGTGTGAGAAATTGGACAATTCAAGTTCAACGGCAGTTCGTTCCTAATGGGAGTGGTTGGTGTATTCCATACTTCTAGCGATTGGATTTCTCTCAAAACTCACCAAATGACTCCTCCCACCATATTATGATGTTGCCCAAGTTTTGGGCTCGATCCGAAATCAATAGGTGTGAGAAATTGGGCAATTCAATTTCAACGGCAGTTCGTTCCAAAATGGAGTGGTTGGTGTATTCCATACTTCTAGCGATTGGATTTCACTCAAAACTCACCAAATGACTCCTCCCACCATATTATGATGTTGCCCAAGTTTTGGGCTCGATCCGAAATCAATAGGTGTTCCAAATTGCACAATTCAAGTTCAACGGCAGTTCGTTCCTAATTCGAGTGGTTGGTGTATTCCATACTTCTAGCGATTGGATTTCACTCAAAACTCACCAAATGACTCCTCCCACCATATTATGATGTTGCCCAAGTTTTTGGCTCGATCCGAAATGAATAGGTGTGCGAAATTGGACAATTCAAGTTCAACGGCAGTTCGTTCCTAATGGGAGTGGTTGGTGTATTCCATACTTCTAGCGATTGGATTTCACTCAAAACTCACCAAATGACTCCTTCCACCATATTACGATGTTGCCCACGTTTTGGGCATGATCCGAAATCAATAGGTTTGAGAAATTGGACAATTCAAGTTCAACGGCAATTCGTTCCTAATTGGAGTGGTTGGTGTATAACATACTTCTAGCGATTGGATTTCACTCAAAACCCACTATATGACTCCTCCCACCATATTATGATGTTGCCCAAGTTTTGGTCTCGAACCGAAATCAATAGGTGTTTCAAATTGGACAATTCAAGTTCAACGGCAGTTCGTTCCTAATTGGAGTGGTTGGTGTATTCCATACTTCTAATGATTGGATTTCACTGAAAACTCACCAAAGGACTCCTCCCACCATATTATGATGTTGCCCAAGTTTTGAGCTCGATCCGAAATCAATAGGTGTGCAAAATTGGACAATTCAAGTTCAACGGCAGTTAATTCCTAATTGGAGTGGTTGGTGTATTCCGTAATTCTAGCGATTGGATTTCACTCAAAACTCACCAAATGACTCCTATCACGATATTATGATGTTGCCCAAGTTTTGGGCTCGATCCGAAATCATTAGGTGTTCGAAATTGGACAATTCAATTTCAACGGCAGTTCGTTCCTAATTGGAGTGGTTGGTGTATTCCATACTTCTAGCGATTGGATTTCACTCAAAACTCACCAAATGACTCCTGCCACCATATTATGGTGTTGCCCAAGTTTTGGGCTCGATCCGAAATCAATAGGTGTGAGAAATTGGACAATTGAAGTTCAACGGAAGTTCGTTCCTAATTGGAGTGGTTGGTGTATTCCATACTTCTAGCGATGGGATTTCACTCAAAACTCACCAAGGGACTCCTCCCACCATATTATGATGTTGCCCAAGTTTTGGTCTCGAACCGAAATCAATAGGTTTTCCAAATTAGACAATTCAAGTTCAACGGCAGTTCGTTTCTAATTGGAGTGGTTGGTGTATTCCATACTTCTAGCGATTGGATTTCACTCAAACCTCACCAAATGACTCCTGCGACCATATTGTGATGTTGCCCAAGTTTGGGGCTCGATCCGAACTCAATAGGTGTTCCAAATTGGACAATTTAAGTTTAACGGCAATTCTTTCCTAATTGGAGTGGTTGGTGTATTCCATACTTCTAGCGATTGGATTTCAATCAAAACTCACCAAATGACTCCTCCCACTATATTGTGATGTTGCCCAAGTTTTTGGTTCGATCCGAAATCAATAGGTGTTCCAAATTGGACAATTCAAGTTCAACGGCAGTTCGTTCCCAATTGGTGTGGTTGGTGTATTCCATACTTGTAGCGATTGGATTTCTCTCAAAACTCACCAAATGACTCCTCCCACCATATTATGATGTTGCCCAAGTTTGGGGCTCGATCCAAAATCAATAGGTGTGAGAAATTGGACAATTCAAGTTCAACGGCAGTTCGTTCCTAATTGGAGTGGTTGGTGTACTCCGTACTTCTAGCGATTGGATTTCACTCAAAACTCACCAAATGACTCCTCCCACCAAATTATGATGTTGCCCAAGTTTTGGGCTCGATCTGAAATCAATAGGTGTGAGAAATTGGACAATTCAAGTTCGACGGCAGTTCGTTCCTAATTGGAGTGGTTGGTGTATTCCATACTTCTAGCGATTGGATTTCACTCAAAGCTCACCAAATGACTCCTCCCACCATATTACGATGTTAACCAAGTTTTGGGCTCGATCCGAAATCAATAGGTGTTCCAAATTGGACAATTCAAGTTCAACGGCAGTTCGTTCCTAATTGGAGTGGTTGGTGTATTCCATACTTCTAGCAATTGGATTTCACTCAAAACTAACCAAATGACTCCTCCCACCATATTATGATGTTGCCCAAGTTTTGGTCTCGATCCGAAATCAATAGGTGTGAGAAATTGGACAATTCAAGTTCAACGGCAGTTCGTTCCTAATTGGAGTGGTTGGTGTATTCCATACTTCTAGCGATTGGATTTCACTAAAAACTCACTAAATGACTCCTCCCACCATATTATGATGTTGCCCAAGTTTTGGTCGCGATCCGAAAGCAATAGGTGTTCCAATTTGGAGAATTCAAGTTCAACGGCAGTTCGTTCCTAATTGGAGTGGTTGGTGTATTCCATACTTCTAGCGATTGGATTTCACTCAAAACTCACCAAATGACTCCTCCCACCATATTATGATGACGCCCAAGTTTTGGGCTCGATCCGAAATCAATAGGTGTTCCAAATTGGACAATTCAAGTTCAACGGCAGTTCGTTCCTAATTCGAGTGGTTGGTGTATTCCGTACTTCTAGCGATTGGATTTCACTCAAAACTCACCAAATGACTCCTCCCACCATATTATGATGTTGCCCAAGTTTTGGGCTCGATCCGAAATCAATAGGTGTGAGAAATTAAACAATTCAAGTTCAACGGCAGTTCTTTCCTAATTGGAGTGGTTGGTGTATTCCATACTTCTAGCGATTGGATTTCACTCAAAACTCACTGCATGACTCCTCCCACCATATTATGATGTTGCCCAAGTTTTGGGCTCGATCATAACTCAATAGGTGTGAGAAATTGGACAATTCCAGTTCAACGGCAGTTCGTTCCTAATTGGAGTTGGTTGGGGTATTCCATACTTCTAGCGATTGGATTTCACTCAAAACTTGCCAAATGACTCCTCCCAACATATTATGATGTTGCCCAAGTTTTGGGCTCGATCTGAAATCAATAGGTGCTAGAAATTGGACAATTCAAGTTCAACGGCAGTTCGTTCCTAATTGGAGTGGTTGGTGTATTCCATACTTCTAGCAATTGGATTTCACTCAAAACTAACCAAATGACTCCTCCCACCATATTCTGATGTTGCCCAAGTTTTTGGCTCGATCCGAAATCAATAGGTGTTCCAAATTGGACAATTCAAGTTCAACGGCAGTTCGTTCCTAATTGGAGTGGTTGGTGTATTACATACTTCTAGCTATTGGATTTCACTCAAAACTCACCAAATGACTCCTCCCACCATATTATGATGTTGCCCAAGTTTTGGGCCCGATCCGAAATCAATAGGTGTGAGAAATTGGACAATTCAAGTTCAACGGCAGTTCGTTCCCAATTGGAGTGGTTGGTGTATTCCATACTTCTAGCGATTGGATTTCACTCAAAACTCACTATATGACTCCTCCCACCATGTTATGATGTTGCCCAAGGTTTGGTCTCGATCCGAAATCAATTGGTGTTTCGAATTGGACAATTCAAGTTCAACGGCAGTTCATTCCTAATTGGAGTGGTTGGTGTATTCCATACTTCTAGCGATTGGATTTCACTCAAAACTCACCAAATGACTCCTCCCACCATATTATGATGTTGCCCAAGTTTTGGGCTCGATCAGAAAATCAATAGGTGTGAGAAATTGGACAATTCCAGTTCAACGGCAGTTCGTTCCTAATTGGAGTGGTTGGTGTATTCCATACTTCTAGCGATTGGATTTCACTCAAAACTCACCAAATGACTCCTCCCAACATATTATGATGTTGCCCAAGTTTTGGGCTCGATCTGAAATCAATAGGTGCGAGAAATTGGACAATTCAAGTTCAACGGCAGTTCGTTCCTAATTGGAGTGGTTGGTGTATTCCATACTTCTAGCAATTGGATTTCACTCAAAACTCACCAAATGACTCCTCCCACCATATTATGATGTTGCCCAAGTTTTGGTCTCGATCCGAAATCAATAGGTGTTCCAAATTAGACAATTCAAGTTCAACGGCAGTTCGTTCCTAATTGGAGTGGTTGGTGTATTCCATACTTCTCGCGATTGGATTTCACTTAAAACTCGCCAAATGACTCCTACCACCATATTATGGTGTTGCCCAAGTTTTGGGGTTGATCCTAAATGAATAGGTGTTCCAAATTGGACAATTCAAGTTCAACGGCAGTTCGTTCCTAATTGGAGTGGTTGGTGTATTCCATAATTCTAGCGATTGGATTCCACTCAAAACTCACGAAATGACTCCTCCCACCATATTATGATGTTGCCCAAGTTTGGTCTCGATCCGAAATCAATAGGTGTTCCAAATTGGACAATTCAAGTTCAACGGCAGTTCGTTCCTAATTGGAGTGGTTGGTGTATTCCATACTTCTAGCAATTGGATTTCACTCAAAACTCACCAAATGACTCCTCCCACCATATTATGATGTTGCCCAAGTTTTGGGCTCGATCTGAAATCAATAGGTTTGGGAAATTGGACAATTCAAGTTCAACGGCAGTTCGTTCCTAATTGAAATGGTTGGTGTATTCCACACTTCTAGCGATTGGGTTTCACTCAAAACTCGCCAAATGACTCCTCCCCAAATATTATGATGTTGCCCAAGTTTTGGGCTCGATCCGAAATCAATAGGTGTGAGAAATTGAACAATTCAAGTTCAACGGCAGTTCGTTCCTAATTGGAGTGGTTGGTGTATTCCATACTTCTAGCGATTGGATTTCACTCAAAACTCACCAAATGACTCCTCCCACCATATTATGATGTTGCCCAAGTTAGGGGCTCGATCCGAAATCATAGGTGTGAGAAATTGGACAATTGAAGTTCAACGGCAGTTCGTTCCTAATTGGAGTGGTTGGTGTATTCCATACTTCTAGCGATTGGATTTCACTCAAAACTCACTAAATGACTCCTGCCACCATATTATGATATTGCACAAGTTTTGGTCTCGATCCGAAATCAATAGGTGTTCCAAATTGGACAATTCAAGTTCAACGGCAGTTCGTTGTTCGGTTCATTTTTAAACATGATTTTTCATGTTATTCCCCTTGTATTTTGAGTTAGTTTTTGACATTTTATAGTTTTTTACTTCCTTTTTGTGTTTTCTTAGATTTTACCTTGGTTAGATTGAAAATGAGGTAAAAGTGCACTACTTGTTATAATTTCTGTTTTTGTTCATTTTCGTAGGTCAACTTCTTGGCCTGGGATCAGCATGCTCCGGTGCTCGGATGAGGTCATGATCTTCTTGAGACTTGTTCCAATGGATGTTAACTACAACATATCCAAATTTGAGCTCCATTGGACAAGTATTGCCCATCCAACCGATCCTGCATGTTACCACAGCTCTGAAATCCGAATTTGGCCAGCTTTTACCTCCTTTGTGTTATCTTGATTTTCTTGTTACCATAACTCTTGGTAACAAGGAGTTACCTTAGCTTTGAGATATTTCTGAAGCAATTGGCATCTTATTGAGGACAAAGCCTCATCATGACAAGGGGACAATGGGCTAAGGCTTTATCAAAGGTGGTAGTTTAATATTAAAAGGTAAAAGCTGGAAAGGAGGAGAGAGGGAAGCCAAAGGAAATTGCAATCTGAAGTTGGGGAGCCTTTTGAACGTGGAAAAGGAAGGATTCTAGCATTCTACAGATGGAGAGCAGATTTTGGAGAGCTTGGAGCTAGGAGAAAGCCAAGGTGCAGCCAAGAAAAGTGGAGAAGAAGACTTCCACCATTGATGATCTTGAAGCTCTCATCATTTTCTGAAAATCTGTAAACTCTTTCTAATTTCATTTTGAGTTTGTATTTGGAATAAGTATGAGCAACTAAACTCCATAGCTAGGGCTTAGGTTGAAGCCCTAAACATGATTACCTTATTATTTTGATGCTTGAGTGTATGAATTTCTAGATATTGTTGATGAATTCCAATTCACCAAATTAATCTATCCTTGATGTGTGTTTTTCCTTGGTTGGCCATCTTTGAAAGCATGCTTCTTGAGATTGTTGGGATTATGTGTATCTTCATGTTCTCCTAAGCAATAAATAGATGAAGTAAGAATCATCCATGTGAATTGGTTTCTTGAATACCTAATGTAAACACCATGCTATTAGGATTCTTGTGATGTTCATATTCTCTTTGAACTTAATGGGTTCTCCTTGTAATTGAATCGAAGTACGAACCATACCTAGGTTCGGTTATGGGGAGGGCACAAGTATTGTAGCACGAACCATGCACTTTACGTATATTAGAGAGGATCAATGCGTCTTGAGCCACGACCCATGGTCTTGATTGCGAACATTTTCATCAACATGTTTAGAGTTCATCATTTGAGTATTCATGAACATGGGTAGAATTGTTTAGGGTGGATTCCGAAACCCTAGTGTTTGTTACTTGGTACTTTCACATTTTGATAATTCATCTCTGCCTTTCTCATTTAAATTCAAAGTCCATTTACTTTCATGCAATAGAATTAGGTCACTTGAACCAAACCAAACCCCCCCCCCCCCCCCCAATGTGTGTGTGAGTTGTGTGTTTGTTACATTGTGTGTCTTGTTTACTGAATTCTGTTTATTTTCGTAACTGTTTTGGACTTTTGGTCCGCGCTGTGTTCTTGAATTTTCTGTGCTGAATCCAACCGTATAAAGAACGTGAATTTTGGACGTACGGTTGGAAAGTTATAGGCAAAACACTGGACAGAGGTCGAAACTGAAAAACAGAGAAAACGAATCTGCCCAAAAACGACCGGTCGCTTTTACCTGACGACCGGTCTCTTTTCAAGACAAATTTTGAGTTTCGAATCTGCCCAAAAACGACCGGTCGCTTTTACCTGACGACCGGTCGCTTTAGCACTGTTCATAGGTGATAAATGGGTGATAAAAGGGTGATAGAAAATGCTGTTTGTGTTTTTGTTTAGTTTTCTTGTGTTGTTTCATTTCGTTTACACTTCTTTACTCATTTTTAGTTTCCATTTTGCATTTGTGCATTTGTGGTGTGTCAATTAAGTGTTCTTTACGTACTCAAATTAGAACTTATAGGAAGCCAACAAGTTCTTCGTGGGATCGACCCCGTACTTACATAATCTATACTTCAATAGATTCGTGCACTTGCGGGTATTTTTAATTGGTTGTTTGCACATTAATTTGTGTCCTCTTAGGAAAGCAACAATTTTTGGCGCCGTTGCCGGGGAACTGGCACGGCTGCTTATCTGTTTTGTTTGAGTATGTTTAGAGTACTTAGTTTTATTTTTGTTTATTGATTGTTGTTTCATTTTATCTTGATTTGTTTTTGTTTCTTTTTCTTATAGGAACATCCGACGAGTCACCTCCACCATCACCAATGGCAGCCGCAACTGAAATTGTGGAACTTACTATGCAAGAATACTCCAATAAATTTGTGATGGAGGAAGCAAATGCATTTGGCTCATTTCAGAATGAATTGCCTATGAATGAATATTTCCCACAAACATACAATCCGGAGTGGAGAAATCATTCGAACTTTTGGTGGACCGACAATCCAAATTTTCAACAAGGGTCATATCAACCATATCAAGGCCAACATAATACTTGTCCACCTTATGGTCAACCCCAATATTATAATCCACCACCACTTAGTCAATCTCACCAACCACCTCAAGGACCAACTTTGGAAGAAATTGTTGCTTCAATGGTTAGAAACACAGATAATTTCATCATGCAGAGGAATGACACCCACATGCAGAGGAATGATACCCACATGCAGAAAATGAATAAGGCCATTGCCAATCTAGAAAATCAAGTGGGGCAAATTGCTATAGCTTTGAGTCAAAGGGAAGTTGGGATGATGTCTAACCAAACAGTGATACCAACCGGGCATGAGCATGTTCAAGCAGTTACCTTGAGAATTGGTAAGGTAATTGGTGAAATTGATGGTTCTAAAAATTTGATTCACAATGTTGATGACATGCAGGTTGAACAAGTGACTGAGCCTAAAGAAAAGGATGAAAGCAACAAAGAGAAAGATAAACAAGCAGCTTCTTCATCCGAATGGATCCCAAAGCATGAACTTGCAAGAAGGGCAAGAAAGGAGAAGGTAAGTCGTGAACCTACTGATGAAGAAATCTTACGTGCTCCTTTTCCTCACAGGCTTATGAGTTCCAAAAAAATTCAACATGCCAAGGACATATTGGAAACTTGTAGGAAGGTGCAAGTCAACATTCCTCTCTTGGAGGATCTTTGTACCAACAAGAGGAACTTCAAAGATGACGAAACTGTTGCATTAACGGAAGAGGTTTCTGCTGTTTTGCAAAGGAAGCTTCCTCCCAATTTACAAGATCCAGGAAGTTTCACAATTCCTTGTATAATTGATGATAAATTGTTTGAGAAACCTTTAATTGATTTAGGTGCTTCAATTAATCTAATGTCTTATTCTATTTTTGAAGTACTAGAGGAAGACAAGCTGAGCATCCATGTTCCAAGTACCAATCATATGTTCAATGTCATTCCTTCTACTCAAATGAGAAGGCCACCCGATCCTAAATATGTGCCTCCTCCATCTAATCCACGTATTGAAAAGCGCTTAAAATTGCTTTTGAAATCTACTCATGCGCATAAAAAGAAAAGAATACGAAATGGGTTGATTAGATGGCAAAGAGATTTGAAGAAACTTCATGTTCGGCACAAGGAGGCGATTGAGCCAAAACCCCCTAAGTGACCATGGTATGTTGGAAGTCCGGCAAAAGACTTTAAACTTAGCGCTTCTTGGGAGGCAACCCAAGGTGAATAGAAGAAGTTTGTTGTCGTCCTAATCGCTTCAAAGTGGAGTTTCTCTAGACTCAAACTTTCTTTTATTTAATTTTATTTATTTTATTTTTGTGTTAGGGTTACAATTTTCCAACCAAGGTAATTTCGAATTTCTTGTTTTTTCTCTTTGTTTTTCTTACTCTTTCTTTCTTTTATTTGTTTGTGTTTCTATTTTGTTAGTAAGTTTGGGAAGTAGATTGCTTCATGATTGCACACTCTGAACTTTGGCTCAAATGCTTATTCCATTTCATAACATGTGATTACATTTATAAACTTGAAAATGCATACATAAAATTCCTAATCACACGTTCATTGTTGCATTCTGCGCCACCTGAGGCTTCTGCTAATTGCCTCTGTCTGTTCTTGCTTGTAGAATCTGCAGCAGCTCTACATGATCTTCGTTCCTTTTCTGCAGCATCTCTACATGCTGGTTGGCAATGTAGAGCCGCTTCTGCAGGTCCGCCACCAGAGCTTTCAGGGCTGCCACCTCCTCAGCCAGTGCTCTGCACTCTTGTGTTCTCGCCGTTAGGCGCATACCCAAATTAGTGGCCGAGACCGCGTTGAGCACGGTTAGATTGTGGGACTCGTCCACTGCCATCTGGTCAGACCTCTGCGCCACATGCAGATGATCTGCAACTGTCAGTCTGCTGACAGTCATGCCCTCCGGCAATACTGCCCTACGCGGCACCACCTCAGAGAAGTTTGAGGCCGAACCATGGTGGTATGAGGAGTTTGGGAAGATAGGGTTTGGAGGAGCCCGTGTCTGGGCATTTGGTGGTGCAAGGGACAACTCAAGGTTAAGGTCATCAACAAGCATATCTGGGGATGTCATTGATTTTTCTGTCTGGGCTTTTTGATGGTTTTTCTTGAGTTTGCAGGTTGAAATCCAGGATGCTCCTTCTTTCAATCGAGAAGTGGTTTAAATAGCCATATGCTCATAAGGGAGCCGACACCACTTTGCATTTCCTGCGCAATTTGCGGTTGCGTCCGGTTAAAAGGGGAAGCATTTCTACTTTCGCTTTGCTTTCTTTTCCTCCCTGTTTTCTGGTGCATTATGTTTTGATTTCTTTTCAGTTTGTCGTTTTTGTTTTATTTCAGTTGGGGAAGTGTGATTTGTGTCGTTTTCGTTTGTCGCATTCCTTTTATTCCGGTTTGGGGAAGTGCGTTTTGTTTTTCTTCTTTGTCTTTTGCAACTTTCTTTTCTTTTTATTTCCGGAAACGAGAAATTTAAAATTAAAAATAAAATAAAATAAAAATAAATACACGGAAAGTGCAAAGACAACCAGGCACACCACTAATACATTAGAAATTATTCTTTCACAGTGCTCGGTGTCTCGGCCATTGGACCTTTGAGCTTAGCCCTATGGCTATCCTCTTCCGGGGCTTCACGCACAGCCTCTTGGGGCTCATCACTCGAGCTCCCAAAGATCGCACTCTTAGCTTGAGCGTATCTACTTTCGCGATCTGTTTTCTTGCGTTTACCCGGTTGGTCCAGGTCCTCCAGCTGCTTTCTCATGTCATGGGCGTAAACACTTACCATCTTTGAGAGATTTTGGTTCTCTTCCCGCAACGCCTCCAGCTGGTGTCGATTCACCTCCACTATCCTTGCCCTTTCCCTTTTTAAACTTTTAATAATACTCTGGCACTCTTCCACCATACTTCGCTCCGCCGCCAACTGACCTCTTAGCACCTCCACCTCATGGGACTTCGCAAGTAGGCGATGACCCACACTTGCGACTGTTGCGGTGCTTTGCACGCTTAGTGCCAGAGCATCGCTCACGACCCGGTTGTCATCCCTTGATCCCAGCACCCGTATATCCTTGGGAGTTACTAGATTTCTAGCAACTCCAAGGGCAACATCGTTGTCCAGTAGTATCGAGTCATTCACTGTCACGTGCCCCCGTGCAGAGGCAAAGTAGGGCATCCACACTGGTGCCACTGCTTGGCCCCGAGTCTGAGTCGGTGGAGCTAGGTTGAGATCCAGCGAGAATGGGTAGGAAGAAGCCATTTGAACTTTCTTTTCTTTTGTTCTTTCTTTTCTCTGTTGTGTGTTTCTGCGTTTGTGTGTTTTTTCCCAACTCTTTCTCTTCTTCTTTTATAGAGTTAGTTTCTTTGTAACCCTAGACACTGCGCTTCTGCGTTTTGCGCGGCCCTTACGGCCTATCCCCTTAGGTCACCTCACCTGGTCCCCAACCCCTTTAATTACAGTTCCGCCTTTCAGCACTTTTGAGAAACGAAAGTCGTCACACCTTCCTATGAAGCCAATAATTCTGGCTTGGGACCGTGAGATAGACCTCTGCTTGTCGACACGTCTCTCACTTTGTATCCCGTGACTCACAGGTGCCGAGACTTCAGGGCCCACTTTTTCTATTTTACTGAGTCCTCGCTCTTTGTGCTTCTGACTTGGTTTCTTTGTTTTATTTACTTTCTTCGCTTTTGGGCTTTCGTTTGGGTTGGGCTTTCTTTTGGTTTGTGCGTTTCTTTGGGTTGGATTTCTGCATGTGTAAGACTGTTGTTAGGGCTTACTGTTTTATTTGTTTATGTTTGGTTTCGTTTTTGTTTTTGTTTTTGCAACCGTGTTGTAGTTGTTTTTTCGTGTTTGTTCTTGTATTTAACTGCTTTATTCCCTTTAATTCTTGTTATAACGTTGTTGATGCCTAAATTCTTTAACATTGAGGACAATGTTTATTTCTAAGTTTGGGAAAGGATAGCAAGTCTTTTTCGTTTCACTTAAATTCTTACTTTCTTTTGTTCTGTTTTCTTTTTCAGTTTTGAGTCTTTTTGTTTTCAAGTCACTTTCCGGACATATATGATGAGATTGTGATGAATGTTTACATGACTTGATTGAAAATGCTATAATAATAATAATAATTTGTTATTCACTAAATGGCATCGCTCTAGCATGATATGTTTGAAACCCTCTACGCACTTGCCATTTGTTTCATAATTCTCTAGTTGAGGGACTTGCATGATCCAAAGAATTGTATCAAGCATGAATTAACTTGTATAACCATATAATGTGAGCTTTGAGCCTTGTGCTTCAATTCATGAGTGTTATACACATATTCTTACTTTTCTTGTCATCTGAGTTGTTGTTTGATCTCATTATTCATTGATTTGGTTGAGCACTTAAAAGTTACTCATTCTTGTGCAATTTGATTACATGACATTTGAGAAATGATATTAAGGCCCTCTTTGGACCGTTTGTGCCTTTCAAGCTAACCCTATGCATGCTTAAGCATGATTTTCCATTGTTAACCACCTTGAGCCTATATGTATGCCTTTTCTTTCAAGTAACCAATTATTACTTCTAGCCTTAGCCTAAAAAACAAGAATTGACCTTTCTAAGGAACTCGTGAGCTTTAATTTAGATGTGTTTTTCATGCTAAGTTTGGGAAGGGTTATTACATTCTAATGAAAAAAAAAAAAAAAAAAGAGTACTTCATTAAAAGGGTGAAAGAAGAGAGAAAAGTTGTGGTTATGTGGCAATGGTTTCAAATTCAATTCCATGTTTCTTGGTTGTTCAAATGGAAGGAAGGAGTGTGAATCGTAATTAGTGGAGGTATAAGGCTTTGTGGTCTATTTGATCACCAAAAAAAAAATTGAGTGAAAATCTCAAGCGTGATGTTTCAAAGTCTTTTAGTCAACGATTATATGCTCTTACATTGTGAGTTCCTTGGACTTTGTTGTATCCATTCCCTTCATTTCTCACTTACCTTGCACCCTTAGCCCCATTACAACCTATAATAAAGACCTAAATTGATCCTAAATGTCATGTGGTTGATTTGCACACATTTTTCAGCTTTTAAGTGTTTAGCATCCTTCTTGAGATCATATTCATGCATGTTTTTCATCTTGCTAATTTGGAGTTAAGTCCCTTATGGTTTAACTCTATTCTCATATTTACTATTGAGTGATGCATTGTAACCCTCTTCCGAGTGATTCATTTGTGAGAGGACAACTTTGGTGAGATTTGAAGTTACATTTGTGCTTGGTATGATTTTTGAAGTTGTGTGAAAACTGAAATTGGAGAATGAGTTTCATTTGGCCATCACACTACTACACTTGAGCATGTTGTGTTCTGAACTTTGCCGCCTTGTGACTAATGTCTAAACTGAGTTTTTCTTGTGAAAACTTTTGAATCGTTTGCATGAGTCGCTCTCTCCTTAGAAAGTGTTCGGAAAGTTTTATTTCGAGTCTTGTTTTAATTTCTGTTTTGCTCGAGGACTAGCAAAAGATAAGTTTGGGAAGTTTGTTCGGTTCATTTTTAAACATGATTTTTCATGTTATTCCCCTTGTATTTTGAGTTAGTTTTTGACATTTTATAGTTTTTTACTTCCTTTTTGTGTTTTCTTAGATTTTACCTTGGTTAGATTGAAAATGAGGTAAAAGTGCACTACTTGTTATAATTTCTGTTTTTGTTCATTTTCGTAGGTCAACTTCTTGGCCTGGGATCAGCATGCTCCGGTGCTCGGATGAGGTCATGATCTTCTTGAGACTTGTTCCAATGGATGTTAACTACAACATATCCAAATTTGAGCTCCATTGGACAAGTATTGCCCATCCAACCGATCCTGCATGTTACCACAGCTCTGAAATCCGAATTTGGCCAGCTTTTACCTCCTTTGTGTTATCTTGATTTTCTTGTTACCATAACTCTTGGTAACAAGGAGTTACCTTAGCTTTGAGATATTTCTGAAGCAATTGGCATCTTATTGAGGACAAAGCCTCATCATGACAAGGGGACAATGGGCTAAGGCTTTATCAAAGGTGGTAGTTTAATATTAAAAGGTAAAAGCTGGAAAGGAGGAGAGAGGGAAGCCAAAGGAAATTGCAATCTGAAGTTGGGGAGCCTTTTGAACGTGGAAAAGGAAGGATTCTAGCATTCTACAGATGGAGAGCAGATTTTGGAGAGCTTGGAGCTAGGAGAAAGCCAAGGTGCAGCCAAGAAAAGTGGAGAAGAAGACTTCCACCATTGATGATCTTGAAGCTCTCATCATTTTCTGAAAATCTGTAAACTCTTTCTAATTTCATTTTGAGTTTGTATTTGGAATAAGTATGAGCAACTAAACTCCATAGCTAGGGCTTAGGTTGAAGCCCTAAACATGATTACCTTATTATTTTGATGCTTGAGTGTATGAATTTCTAGATATTGTTGATGAATTCCAATTCACCAAATTAATCTATCCTTGATGTGTGTTTTTCCTTGGTTGGCCATCTTTGAAAGCATGCTTCTTGAGATTGTTGGGATTATGTGTATCTTCATGTTCTCCTAAGCAATAAATAGATGAAGTAAGAATCATCCATGTGAATTGGTTTCTTGAATACCTAATGTAAACACCATGCTATTAGGATTCTTGTGATGTTCATATTCTCTTTGAACTTAATGGGTTCTCCTTGTAATTGAATCGAAGTACGAACCATACCTAGGTTCGGTTATGGGGAGGGCACAAGTATTGTAGCACGAACCATGCACTTTACGTATATTAGAGAGGATCAATGCGTCTTGAGCCACGACCCATGGTCTTGATTGCGAACATTTTCATCAACATGTTTAGAGTTCATCATTTGAGTATTCATGAACATGGGTAGAATTGTTTAGGGTGGATTCCGAAACCCTAGTGTTTGTTACTTGGTACTTTCACATTTTGATAATTCATCTCTGCCTTTCTCATTTAAATTCAAAGTCCATTTACTTTCATGCAATAGAATTAGGTCACTTGAACCAAACCAAACCCCCCCCCCCCCCCCCCCCAATGTGTGTGTGAGTTGTGTGTTTGTTACATTGTGTGTCTTGTTTACTGAATTCTGTTTATTTTCGTAACTGTTTTGGACTTTTGGTCCGCGCTGTGTTCTTGAATTTTCTGTGCTGAATCCAACCGTATAAAGAACGTGAATTTTGGACGTACGGTTGGAAAGTTATAGGCAAAACACTGGACAGAGGTCGAAACTGAAAAACAGAGAAAACGAATCTGCCCAAAAACGACCGGTCGCTTTTACCTGACGACCGGTCTCTTTTCAAGACAAATTTTGAGTTTCGAATCTGCCCAAAAACGACCGGTCGCTTTTACCTGACGACCGGTCGCTTTAGCACTGTTCATAGGTGATAAATGGGTGATAAAAGGGTGATAGAAAATGCTGTTTGTGTTTTTGTTTAGTTTTCTTGTGTTGTTTCATTTCGTTTACACTTCTTTACTCATTTTTAGTTTCCATTTTGCATTTGTGCATTTGTGGTGTGTCAATTAAGTGTTCTTTACGTACTCAAATTAGAACTTATAGGAAGCCGACAAGTTCTTCGTGGGATCGACCCCGTACTTACATAATCTATACTTCAATAGATTCGTGCACTTGCGGGTATTTTTAATTGGTTGTTTGCACATTAATTTGTGTCCTCTTAGGAATGCAACATTCGTTCCTAATTGGAGTGGTTGGTGTATTACATACTTCTAGCGATTGGATTTCACTCAAAACTCACCAAATGACTCCTCCCACCATATTATGATGTTGCCCAAGTTTTGGGCTCGATCCGAAATCAATAGGTGTGAGAAATTGGACAATTCAAGTTCAACGGCAGTTCGTTCCTAATTGGAGTGGTTGGTGTATACCATACTTCTAGCGATTGGATTTCACTCAAAACTCACCAAATGACTCCTCCCACCATATTATGATGTTGCCCAAGTTTTGGGCTCGATCCGAAATCAATAGGTGTTCCAAATTGGACAATTCAAGTTCAACGGCAGTTAGTTCCTAATTGGAGTGGTTGGTGTATTACATACTTCTAGCGATTGGATTTCACTCAAAACTCACCAAATGACTCCTCCCACCATATTATGATGTTGCCCAAGTTTTTTGTTCGATCCGAAATCAATAGGTGTGAGAAATTGGACAATTCAAGTTCAACGGCAGTTCGCTCCTAATTGGAGTGGTTGGTGTATTCCATACTTCTAGCGATTGGATTTCACTCAAAACTCACCAAATGACTCCTCCCACCATATTATGATGTTGCCCAAGTTTTGGGCTCGATCCGAAATCAATAGGTGTTCCAAATTGGACAATTCAAGTTCAACGGCAGTTAGTTCCTAATTGGAGTGGTTGGTGTATTACATACTTCTAGCGATTGGATTTCACTCAAAACTCACCAAATGACTCCTCCCACCATATTATGATGTTGCCCAAGTTTTTTGTTCGATCCGAAATCAATAGATGTGAGAAATTGGACAATTCAAGTTCAACGGCAGTTCGCTCCTAATTGGAGTGGTTGGTGTATTCCATACTTCTAGCGATTGGATTTCACTCAAAACTCACCAAATGACTCCTCCCACCATATTATGATGTTGCCCAAGTTTTGGGCTCGATCCGAAATCAATAGGTGTTCCAAATTGGACAATTCAAGTTCAACGGCAGTTAGTTCCTAATTGGAGTGGTTGGTGTATTACATACTTCTAGCGATTGGATTTCACTCAAAACTCACCAAATGACTCCTCCCACCATATTATGATGTTGCCCAAGTTTTTTGTTCTATCCGAAATCAATAGGTGTGAGAAATTGGACAATTCAAGTTCAACGGCAGTTCGCTCCTAATTCGAGTGGTTGGTGTATTCCATACTTCTAGCGATTGGATTTCACTCAAAACTCACCAAATGACTCCTCCCACCATATTATGATGTTGCCCAAGTTTTGGGCTCGATCCGAAATCAATAGGTGTTCCAAATTGGACAATTCAAGTTCAACGGCAGTTAGTTCCTAATTGGAGTGGTTGGTGTATTACATACTTCTAGCGATTGGATTTCACTCAAAACTCACCAAATGACTCCTCCCACCATATTATGATGTTGCCCAAGTTTTTTGTTCGATCCGAAATCAATAGGTGTGAGAAATTGGACAATTCAAGTTCAACGGCAGTTCGCTCCTAATTCGAGTGGTTGGTGTATTCCATACTTCTAGCGATTGGATTTCACTCAAAACTCACCAAATGACTCCTCCCACCATATTATGATGTTGCCCAAGTTTTGGGCTCGATCCGAAATCAATAGGTGTGAGAAATTGAACAATTCAAGTTCAACGGCAGTTCGTTCCTAATTGGAGTGGTTGGTGTATTCCATACTTCTAGCGATTGGATTTCACTCAAAACTCACCAAATGACTCCTCCCACCATATTACGATGTTGCCCAAGTTTTGGGCTCGATCCGAAATCAATAGGTGTTCCAAATTGGACAATTCAAGTTCAACGGCAGTTCGTTCCTAATTGGAGTGGTTGGTGTATTCCATACTTCTCGCGATTGGATTTCACTCAAAACTCACCAAATGACTCCTCCCAACATATTACGATGTTGCCCAAGTTTTGGGCTCGATCCGAACTCAATAGGTGTGAGAAATTGAACAATTCAAGTTCAACGGCAGTTCGTTCCTAATTGTAGTGGTTGGTGTATTCCATACTTCTAGCGACTGGATTTCACTCAAAACTCACCAAATGACTCCTCCCACCATATTACGATGTTGCCCAAGTTTTGGGCTCGATCCGAAATCAATAGGTGTTCCAAATTGGACAATTCAAGTTCAACGGCAGTTCGTTCCTAATTGGAGTGGTTGGTGTATTCCATACTTCTAGCGATTGGATTTCACTCAAAACTCACTAAATGACTCCTCCCACCATATTATGATGTTGGCCAAGTTTTGGGCTCGATCCGAAATCAATAGGTGTTCCAAATTGGACAATTCAAGTTCAACGGCAGTTCGTTCCTAATTGGAGTGGTTGGTGTATTCCATACTTCTAGCGATTGGATTTCACTCAAAACTCACCAAACGACTCCTCCCACCATAATATGATGTTGCTCAAGTTTGGGGTTCGATCCGAAATCAATAGGTGTGAGAAATTGGACAATTCAAGTTCAACGGCAGTTCGTTCCTAATGGCAGTGGTTGGTGTATTCCATACTTCTAGCGATTGGATTTCACTCAAAACGCACCAAATGATTCCTTCCACCAAATTATGTTGTTGCCCAAGTTTTGGGCTCGATCCGAAATCAATAGGTGTGAGATATTGGGCAATTCAATTTCAACGGCAGTTCGTTCCAAAATGGAGTGGTTGGTGTATTCCATACTTCTAGCGATTGGATTTCACTCAAAACTCACCAAATGACTCCTCCCACCATATTATGATGTTGCCCAAGTTTTGGGCTCGATCCGAAATCAATAGGTGTTCCAAATTGCAGAATTCAAGTTCAACGGCAGTTCGTTCCTAATTGGAGTGGTTGGGGTATTCCATACTTCTAGCGATTGGATTTCACTCAAAACTCACCAAATGACTCCTCCCACCATATTATGATGTTGCCCAAGTTTGGGGCTCGATCCGAAATCAATAGGTGTGAGAAATTGGACAATTCAAGTTCAACGGCAGTTCGTTCCTAATTGGAGTGGTTGGTGTATTCCATACTTCTAGCGATTGGATTTCACTCAAAACTCACCAAATGACTCCTCCCACCATATTATGATGTTGCCCAAGTTTTGGGCTCGATCCGAAATCAATAGGTGTGAGAAATTGGACAATTCATGTTCAACGGCAGTTCGTTCGTCATTGGAGTGGTTGGTGTATTTCATACTTCTAGCGATTGGATTTCACTCAAAACTCACCAAATGACTCCTCCCACCATATTATGATGTGGCCCAAGTTTTGGGGCTCGGTCCGAAATCAATAGGTGTTCGAAATTGGACAATTCAAGTTCAACGGCAGTTCGTTCCTAATTGGAGTGGTTGGTGTATTCCATACTTCTAGCGATTGGATTTCACTCAACACTCACCAAATGACTCCTCCCACCATATTATGATGTTGCCCAAGTTTGGGGCTCGATCCGAAATCAATAGGTGTGAGAAATTGGACAATTCAAGCTCAACGGCAGTTCGTTCCTAATTGGAGTGGTTGGTGTATTCCATACTTCTATCGATTGCATTTCACTCAAAACTCACCAAAGGACTCCTCCCACCATATTATGTTGTTGCCCAAGTTTTGGGCTCGATCTGAAATAAATAGGTGTGAGAAATTGGACAATTCAAGTTCAATGGCAGTTCGTTCCAAATTGGAGTGGTTGGTGTATTCCATACTTCTAGCTATTGGATTTCACTCAAAACTCACTAAATGACTCCTCCCACCATATTACGATGTTGCCCAAGTTTTGGTCTCTATCCGAAATCAATAGGTGTTCCAAATTGGACAATTCAAGTTCAACGGCAGTTCGTTCCTAATTGGAGTGGTTGGTGTATTTCATGCTTCTAGCGATTGGATGTCCCTAAAAACTCACCAAATGACTCCTCCCACCATATTATGATGTTGCCCAAGTTTTGGGCTCGATCCGAACTCAATAGGTGTGAGAAATTGGACAATTTAAGTTCAATGGCAGTTCGTTCCTAATTGGAGTTGTTGGTGTATTCCGTACTTCTCGCGATTGGATTTCACTCAAAACTCACCAAATGAGTCCGCCCACCATACTATGATGTTGCCCAAGTTTTCGGCTCGATCCGAAATCAATAGGTGTGAGAAATTGGACAATTCAAGTTCAACGGTAGTTCGTTCCTAATTGGAGTGGTTGGTGTATTCCGTACTTCTACCGATTGGATTTCACTCATAACTCACCAAATGACACCTCCCACCATATTATGATGTTGCCCAAGTTTTGGGCTCGATCCGAAATCAATAGGTGTGAGAAATTGGACAATTCAAGTTCAACGACAGTTCGTTCCTAATTGGGGTGGTTGGTGTATTCCATACTTCTAGCGATTGGATTTCACTCAAAACTCACCAAATGACTCCTCCCGCAATATTATGATGTTACCCAAGTTTTGGTCTCGATCCGAAATCAATAGGTGTGAGAAATTGGACAATTCAAGTTCAACGGCAGTTCGTTCCTAATTGGAGTGGTTGGTGTATTCCATACTTCTAGCAATTGGATTTCACTCAAAACTCACCAAATGACTCCTTCCACCATATTATGATGTTGCCCAAGTTTTTGGCTCGATCCGAACTCAATAGGTGTGAGAAATTGGACAATTTAAGTTCAATGGCAGTTCGTTCCTAATTGGAGTTGTTGGTGTATTCCATACTTCTAGCGATTGGATTTCACTCAAAACTCACCAAATGACTCCTCCCACCATATTATGTTGTTGCCCAAGTTTTGGGCTAGATCCGAAATCAATAGGTGTGAGAAATTGGACAATTCAATTTCAACGGCAGTTTGTTCCTAATTGGAGTGGTTGGTGTATTCCATACTTCTAGCGATTCGATTTCACTCAAAACTCACCAAATGACTCCTCCCACCATATTATGATGTTGCCCAAGTTTTGGGCTCGATCCGAAATCAATAGGTGTTGCAAATTGGACAATTCTATTTCAGCGGCAGTTCGTTCCTAATTGGAGTGGTTGGTGTTTTCCATACTTCTAGCAATTGGATTTCACTCAAAACTCACCAAATGACTCCTCCCACCATATTATGATGTTGCCCAAGTTTTTGGCTCGATCCGAACTCAATAGGTGTGAGAAATTGGACAATTCAAGTTCAACGGTAGTTCGTTCCTAATTGGAGTGTTTGGTGTATTCCGTACTTCTAGCGATTGGATTTCACTCATAACTCACCAAATGACACCTCCCACCATATTATGATGTTGCCCAAGTTTTGGGCTCGATCCGAAATCAATAGGTGTGAGAAATTGGACAATTCAAGTTCAACGACAGTTCGTTCCTAATTGGGGTGGTTGGTGTATTCCATACTTCTAGGGATTGGATTTCACTCAAAACTCACCAAATGACTCCTCCCACCATATTATGATGTTGCCCAAGTTTTGGGCTCGATCCGAAATCAATAGGTGTTCCAAATTGGACAATTCAAGTTCAACGGCAGTTCGTTCCCAATTGGAGTGATTGGTGTATTCCATACTTCTAGCGATTGGATTTCACTCAAAACTCACCAAATGACTCCTCCCACCGTATTATGATGTTGCCCAAGTTTTGGGCTCGATCCGAAATCAATAGGTGTGAGAAATTGGACAATTCAATTTCAACGGCAGTTTGTTCCTAATTGGAGTGGTTGGTGTATTCCATACTTCTAGCGATTGAATTTCACTCAAAACTCACCAAATGACACCTCCCACCATATTATGATGTTGCCCAAGTTTTGGGCTCGATCCGAAATCAATAGGTGTTCCAAATTGGACAATTCAAATTCAACGGCAGTTTGTTCCTAATTGGAGTGGTTGGTGTATTCCATACTTCTAGCGATTGGATTTCACTCAAAACTCACCAAATGACTCCTCCCACCGTATTATGATGTTGCCCAAGTTTTTGGCTCGATCCGAAATCAATAGGTGTTGCAAATTGGACAATTCTATTTCAGCGGCAGTTCGTTCCTAATTGGAGTGGTTGGTGTATTCCATACTTCTAGCGATTGGATTTCACTCAAAACTTACCAAATAACTCCTCCCACCATATTATGATGTTGCCCAAGTTTTGGGCTCGATCCGAAATCAATAGGTGTTCCAAATTGGACAATTCGAGTTCAACGGCAGTTCGTTCCAAATTGGAGTGGTTGGTGTATTCCATACTTCTAGCGATTGGATTTCACTCAAAACTCACCAAATGACTCCTACCACCATATTATGATGTTGCCCAAGTTTTGGGCTCGATCCGAAATCACTAGGTGTTCGAAATTCGACAATTCAAGTTCAACGGCAGTTCGTTCCAAATTGGAGTGGTTGGTGTATTCCGTACTTCTAGCGATTGGATTTCACTCAAAACTCACCAAATGACTCCTCCCACCATATTATGCTGTTGCCCAAGTTTTGGGCTCAATCCGAAATCAATAGGTGTTCGAAATTGGACAATTCAAGTTCAACGGCAGTTCGTTCCTAATTGGAGTGGTTGGTGTATTCCATACTTCTAGCGATTGGATTTCACTCAAAACTCACCAAATGACTCCTCCCACCATATTATGATGTTGCCCAAGTTTTGGGCTCGATCCGAAATCAACAGGTGTGTGAAATTGGACAATTCAAGTTCAGCGGCAGTTCGTTCAAATTAGAGTGGTTGGTGTATTCCATACTTCTAACGATTGGATTTCACTCAAAACTCACCAAATGACTCCTCCCACCATATTATGATGTTGGCCATGTTTTGGGCTCGATCCGAAATCAATAGGTGTGAGAAATTGGACAATTCAAGTTCAACGGCAGTTCGTTCCTAATTGGAGTGGTTGGTGTATTCCATACTTCTAGCGATTGGATTTCACTCAAAACTCACCAAAGGACTCCTCCCACCATATTATGATGTTGCCCAAGTTTTGGGCTCGATCCGAAATCAATAGGTGTGAGAAATTGGACAGTTCAAGTTCAACGGCAGTTCGTTCCTAATTGGAGTGGTTGGTGTATTCCATACTTCTAGCGATTGGATTTCACTCAAAACTCACCCAATGACTCCTCCCACCATATTATGATGTTGCCCAAGTTTTGTCCTCGATCCGAAATCAATAGGTGTTCGAAATTGGACAATTCAAGTTCAACGGCAGTTCGTTCCTAATTGGAGTGGTTGGTGTATTCCATACTTCTAGCGATTGGATTTCACTCAAAACTCACCAAATGAATCCTCCCACCATATTATGATGTTGCAAAAGTTTAGGGTTCGATCCGAAATCAATAGGTGTGAGAAATTGGACAATTCAAGTTCAACGGCAGTTCGTTCCTAATTGGAGTGGTTGGTTTATTCCATACTTCTAGCGATTGGATTTCACTCAAAACTCCCCAAATGACTCGTCCCACCATATTATGATGTTGCCCAAGTTTTGGGCTCGATCCCAAATCAATAGGTGTGAGAAAGTGGACAATTCAAGTTCAACGGCAGTTCGTTCCTAATTGGAGTGGTTGGTGTATTCCATACTTCTAGCGATTGGATTTCACTTAAAACTCACTGTTGTGTAGATACAGCTGCACCAAAATGGATTAAGCTGCATCCTCAACTTGTGATACTCGCAAGTGCACGAACCGTTGGTAGTATAGCATATGTAAGTGCGAGGTCGATTCCACAGGGATTGGTGATTGAATGATCCAATTTAGTTTCCCTACACAAAATAGAAACAAAAACAAAGAACATAAAACAAGGAAGAAAGAAATAAGTAACTCAAGCAAATAAGTTCTCAAGTTCAATTTAGATTAATGGATTGATTCTAGCTAAAGTATGATTAAGCCATGGTGTGTGGTCATAACCTTGTGTTCCTAATTCCCTAATTTGATCATTTGTTGTCTAACCTAAAATTAAGCATTAGGAACCCATTAAGCATAGAAGAACATTTTAAACAACCAAGCATGTATCTAATCCCTGTTGTCGAATGTCCATACATACTCTTCCTATTCATAGTTCAATTCGAATTAAAGCATGGTGTCTACTCTTAATTCAAACCAAGATAGCTAACATGCAAGCCTAAATGGTGATCAATCATTCAAACTAGCATATTAACTTATAAGCATAATGAATAAGAACAAAAACCATAATTGAAACTTGGAAACTAATTAAACTTGAATACTTAAGAAAGAATGTACATTACAAGAAAAATAAATTACAACTAAGAAAACATTAAAGAAAGCTAGAATTGAGAACTAGAAAGGAAAACTAAGAGAATTTGAGGGAGAGAAGGGAAGGGAGCTCTAGAGAAGTGTTTGAGAGCTCCCCCCCTTGGGGTGTGTTTACAAGCTTAGAGAACTTCCCTATTTATAGGCCTAGGGGAAGTGAAAATCTGAATTCAATATGGCTAATGCATACAACACTTGTTTTATAAAATCTGAAATGGTTGATGCACTTGTATTAGAAAATCTAAATTGGGTGATGCACTTGTATTAGAAAATCTTGAATTGGTTGATGCACTTCACCAATAGATCCCACCAGCAGCCCTAGCTCATCTTCATGTCACCATGACCAAGCTTCCAACCAGAAATGATAGCTCATACCTAGCTCACCATGACCAAGCATCCAACCAGCACATGCTGAGGTCAGCATGACCAGCAACTTCAAGGGCTTACAACTTGGGCTTCTCTTAATCAAATTAGGACTTTAAGTACTCGAAATTGAAGTTCAGAATGTCTTCTTTCCAGCCATATGTTATTTGGGCAAATCCAAGGTCGGATGAAGAAGTTAAGGCCGAAACAAATTGCTAACTCATTTTCCGCGCTGATAAGATCCATCCTGAGCATGGTTCTGTGTTTGCTAGGTAACGGACTCCAGATTTATCCGATGGGACTGAAATTTGGATATGTTATAGTACACACCAATTGGAACAACTTTCATGAAGCATGTGGCCTCATTAGAGCTATGTAGGTTGCTGAAACAAGGCTTGACATATGACCTACGAAACTGGACTGGCAGGGGGCTGTAGCCAAAATTGAGTTTGTCTTTAAGCTCTTCTTCCCTTCATCCAAATTAGGCCTTAACATGCTTGAATTGCATGAATTATGCTCTCTTGCTCTATTTGCCTACAAAACACACAAAGGAAGGCAAATAACTTAGAAGTCTAGGAAACTAAGCAAAAGAAGTAAGTAAATAGGGCATGTATATGTATGAAATTATGAGCTTAACACACCCCCAAACTTAGATTTTGCTAGTCCTCGAGCAAAACAAAAGAAAAACAAAGCTAAAAACAAAACAAAATAAGAAGTTAACTAGACCACTTTCGTAGGTAACTCGATTGCATTGAGCGTATGCAACAAGCCTTTAAACCTCTAGGCATCCCTAGTAGGAGGAGTTGTGTCTCCTGAGGGTTTAACAGATACGATACCCACAAACGTTTTTCTAACTCTACAAAACAAAATGGTTAGAAAACTTAATAGATTTGTTAGTCCTTAAGCAAAACAAAACAAAACAAAATACAAAAACGTTAACCTTCCAACCAGACAGAAATTTTAACTTCGTAGACATGGCTCAACAAGGAACAAAACAAGCACTAAGGAAGTTCTAAACATTATTCAAGTGCTACCACAATCTCAGAAAAATCATGCTCAAGGTGTGTGTGTGAAGTAGCCATGAAGATACAACTCATGCTTCTCAAACAACGATATGAATTCCTACAAGAATGAACACAAGTTTGCCAAGCTAAACCAAGATCAATAGGACTTTACTTATGGATGTAATGGGGTTATGATAATGGTTAGACAAAGAATGGTTATGGAAACACAAGGTCTAAAGAACAAAGTAGAGCATGACATGTAAACAAGATTATTGACATTTGAAATGTAAGGCACAAAAATTGAAAAGCTCACAACACCAGATTTTGCAATTGAATCACTTCACAATTTGATTTTGACATTTACACACTTTGTATAATATTTGGCCCAATTTTGCGGCTCTTTACCCTAGATCACCTTTATTTCTCCTTATATCACCCTAGGGTCGTGACTACATTGGCCACACTTCTTTTCTCTTTTTCTTTTGATTTTTTTTTATAGCTCATTTATTGCCTTGAATACAATCTGAAATACAATCATACTCTACATGTTCCCTAGATGGTAGGATGTTTAATGGATGATAAGGTGATAGAAAGAAATGGCTAAGTGTTTGAGCACAAAGGGGTTTACAATGGAATATGTATTGTATGGGTTGATGGAGGAAAAAGAAAGAGGCTTAACAAAGATGGCCTAAATCATATCTTAGTTATAAACTTGACATTCCAGTGAATCACACAAGCAAAAATGCATACAATTGGGTAACACATGCAAGAGTTGTATAATCATGGCTAAAGTGCATAGAAAGCTCAAACATAATTATGTTAGACTTAGCTAGCAAAAGAATAAGATTCAGACCTAACACAATGCTTATCAAATTCCTAAGAGCCATATTATAAGTTAGACTCAAGATTTATCATTGGTGTGGGAAGGAAAACTGAAAATGACTCAAAGAAAAGAAACATAAAAGAAAAACGTGAGGTTTCAAATTGCTATTCTGCTCAATTTCAACATATAATCTGTTTTGACATGTAACTTTCAAACCACTTGGTCAAATTTAACGTTCTTTACGTCGTTGGATTCAGCATGAAAACATGAAGGACACAACGCGGACCAAACATTCAAAACAGTAGCAGAAAAAAAAAAATTGTAGCAATGAAGAAGCCTACGTTTTCAGACACAAACACAAAAACTAAAAAAAACACTTTCCTCACCCCCAAACTTAAATGATGCATTGTCCTCAATGTTAAAGCAAAGTAAAGATGATTGAGAACATGTAAATGATAAGGGGGAAAGTTAAGAAGAAGGTTTAGAAAGAAAAAAAAAATGAATATATAAGCAACTCACGGATGACCAGTTAAGGGCCTCAGAAAACACAGCCAGGGGATCCGGGAAGATTGGAGGGGTCACAATGGTCCCGCTTAAAACCCAAACTTCTTAGACACCGAAGGTGTCGCCTAAAGAACTCCTAGACACTGTATTGACGGAAGTGCTCACTGGAGTTACCATAAGTCAGCTCATATGAAAAATCTTTTTAAATTTTTAAATTTTTTATTTTTTTAAATTTTTATAAAAAAAGAAAAAGAAATTTAAAATAATAACAAGTAAAGAGAAAGGATTGAAATGCTCCCCCTTGAAGCGATTAGGTCGAGCGTGATGCATTTGGAGGTCGCGACTTCTCCCACTACTCCACACTTCCTATCTTTGAAGTTGCCATCTCTCTCCATTTTTATTGAGCTATTTACATTGCTAAAACAAACACACACAAAAACTTGAAACGGAATTAAAGGATTACGAAATAATAAAAAAAAACTAAAAATGAAAAGGAAAAATCAACACAAGTCCAATTCCATGCTTCAAAGCAACAAGCACCAATGGGTTGTGTAAGCTGGGACTTAAACCCAGTTCTCTTGCTTGTTGGGCAATTGTCCTTTTCTGTTGGACTACAAACACAACTTGTCCATTAACGTCATTAACTTTAAAACTTGAAATTGTCCAGTTAAGAAAAAAAAAATTAAAGTAGGAAAGCCAAATAGAATCAAACAATGTTACCGATCCCCGGCAACGGCGCCAAAAACTTGTTGTGTAGATACAGCTGCACCAAAATGGATTAAGCTGCATCCTCAACTTGTGATACTCGCAAGTGCACGAACCGTTGGTAGTATAGCATATGTAAGTGCGAGGTCGATTCCACAGGGATTGGTGATTGAATGATCCAATTTAGTTTCCCTACACAAAATAGAAACAAAAACAAAGAACATAAAACAAGGAAGAAAGAAATAAGTAACTCAAGCAAATAAGTTCCCAAGTTCAATTTAGATTAATGGATTGATTCTAGCTAAAGTATGATTAAGCCATGGTGTGTGGTCATAACCTTGTGTTCCTAATTCCCTAATTTGATCATTTGTTGTCTAACCTAAAATTAAGCATTAGGAACCCATTAAGCATAGAAGAACATTTTAAACAACCAAGCATGTATCTAATCCCTGTTGTCGAATGTCCATACATACTCTTCCTATTCATAGTTCAATTCGAATTAAAGCATGGTGTCTACTCTTAATTCAAACCAAGATAGCTAACATGCAAGCCTAAATGGTGATCAATCATTCAAACTAGCATATTAACTTATAAGCATAATGAATAAGAACAAAAACCATAATTGAAACTTGGAAACTAATTAAACTTGAATACTTAAGAAAGAATGTACATTACAAGAAAAATAAATTACAACTAAGAAAACATTAAAGAAAGCTAGAATTGAGAACTAGAAAGGAAAACTAAGAGAATTTGAGGGAGAGAAGGGAAGGGAGCTCTAGAGAAGTGTTTGAGAGCTCCCCCCCTTGGGGTGTGTTTACAAGCTTAGAGAACTTCCCTATTTATAGGCCTAGGGGAAGTGAAAATCTGAATTCAATATGGCTAATGCATACAACACTTGTTTTATAAAATCTGAAATGGTTGATGCACTTGTATTAGAAAATCTAAATTGGGTGATGCACTTGTATTAGAAAATCTTGAATTGGTTGATGCACTTCACCAATAGATCCCACCAGCAGCCCTAGCTCATCTTCATGTCACCATGACCAAGCTTCCAACCAGAAATGATAGCTCATACCTAGCTCACCATGACCAAGCATCCAACCAGCACATGCTGAGGTCAGCATGACCAGCAACTTCAAGGGCTTACAACTTGGGCTTCTCTTAATCAAATTAGGACTTTAAGTACTCGAAATTGAAGTTCAGAATGTCTTCTTTCCAGCCATATGTTATTTGGGCAAATCCAAGGTCGGATGAAGAAGTTAAGGCCGAAACAAATTGCTAACTCATTTTCCGCGCTGATAAGATCCATCCTGAGCATGGTTCTGTGTTTGCTAGGTAACGGACTCCAGATTTATCCGATGGGACTGAAATTTGGATATGTTATAGTACACACCAATTGGAACAACTTTCATGAAGCATGTGGCCTCATTAGAGCTATGTAGGTTGCTGAAACAAGGCTTGACATATGACCTACGAAACTGGACTGGCAGGGGGCTGTAGCCAAAATTGAGTTTGTCTTTAAGCTCTTCTTCCCTTCATCCAAATTAGGCCTTAACATGCTTGAATTGCATGAATTATGCTCTCTTGCTCTATTTGCCTACAAAACACACAAAGGAAGGCAAATAACTTAGAAGTCTAGGAAACTAAGCAAAAGAAGTAAGTAAATAGGGCATGTATATGTATGAAATTATGAGCTTAACACTCACCAAACGACTCCTCCCACCATAGTATGATGTTGCGCAAGTTTTGGGCTCGATCCAAAATCAATAGGTGTTCGAAATTGGACAATTCAAGTTCAACAGCAGTTCGTTCCTAATTGGAGTGGTTGGTGTATTCCACACTTCTAGCGATTGGGTTTCACTCAAAACTAACCAAATGACTCCTCCCACCATATTATGATGTTGCCCAAGTTTTGGGCTCGATCCGAAATCAATAGGTGTTGCAAATTAGACAATTCAAGTTCAACAACAGTTCGTTCCTAATTGGAGTGGTTGGTGTATTCCATACTTCTAGCGATTGGATTTCACTCAAAACTCACCAATAACTCCTCCCACCATAATATGATGTTGCCCAAGTTTTGGGCTCGATCCAAAATCAAAAGGTGTTTGAAATTGGACAATTCAAGTTCAACGGCAGTTCGTTCCTAATTGGAGTGGTTGGTGTATTCCATACTTCTAGCGATTGGATTTCACTCAAAACTCACCAAATGACTCCTCCCACCATATTATGATGTTGCCCAAGTTTTGGGCTCGATACGAAATCGATAGGTGTTCCAAATTGGACAATTCAAGTTCAACGGCAGTTCGTTCCTAATTGGAGTGGTTGGTGTATTCCAAACCTCTAGCGATTGGATTTCACTCAAAACTCCCCAAATGACTCCTCCCACCATATTATGAAGTTGCCCACGTTTTGGGCTCAATCGGAAATCAATAGGTGTGAGCAATTCGACAATTCAAGTTCAACGACAGTTCGTTCCTAATTGGAGTGGTTGGTGTATTCCATACTTCTAGCGATTGGATTTCACTCAAAACTCACCAAATGACTCCACCCACCATATTATGATGTCGCCCAACTTTTGGGCTCGATCCGAAATCAATAGGTGTGATAAATTGGACAATTCAAGTTCAACGGCAGTTCGTTCCTAATTGGAGTGGTTGGTGTATTCTGTACTTCTAGCGATTGGATTTCACTCAAAACTATCCAAATGACTCCGCCCACCATATTATGATGTTGCCCAAGTTTTGGGCTCGATCCGAAATCAATAGGTGTGAGAAATTGGACAATTCAAGTTCAACGGCAGTTCGTTCCTAATTGGAGTGGTTGGTGTATTCCATACTTCTAGCGATTGGATTTCACTCAAAACTCACCAAATGACTCCTCCCACCATATTATGATGTTGCCCAAGTTTTGGGCTCGATCCGAAATCAATAGGTGTGAGAAATGGGACAATTCAAGTTCAACGGTAGTACGTTCCTAATTGGAGTGGTTGGTGTACTCCATACTTCTAGCGATTGGATTTCACTCAAAACTCACCAAATGACTCGTCCCACCATATTATGATGTTACCCAAGTTTTGGGCTCGATACGAAATCAGTAGGTGTGACAAATTGGACAATTCAAGTTCAACGGCAGTTCGTTCCTAATTGGAGTGGTTGGTGTATTCCCTCCTTCTAGGGATTGGATTTCACTCAAAACTCACCTAATGACTCCGCCCACCATATTATGATGTTGCCCAAGTTTTGGGCTCGATCCGAAATCAATAGGTGTTCCAAATTGGACAATTCAAGTTCAACGGCAGTTCGTTCCTAGTTGGAGTGGTTGGTGTATTCCATACTTCTAGCGATTGGATTTCACTCAAACCTCACCAAATGACTCCTCCCACCATATTATGATGTTGCCCAAGTTTTGGGCTCGATCCGAAATCAATAGGTGTGAGAAATTGGACAATTCAAGTTCAACGGAAGTTCGTTCATAATTGGAGTGGTTGGTGTATTCCATACTTCTAGCGATAGGATTTCACTCAAAACTCACCAAATGACTCCTCCCACCATATTAGGATGTTGCCCAAGTTTTGGGCTCGATCCGAAATCAATAGGTGTTCCAAATTGGACAATTCAAGTTCAACGGAAGTTCTTTCCTAATTAGAGTGGTTGGTCTATTCCATACTTCTAGCGATTGGATTTCACTCAAAACTCACCAAATGACTCCTCCCACCATATTATGATGTTGTCCAAGTTTTGGGCTCGATCCGAAATCAATAGGTGTGAGAAATTGGACAATTCAAGTTCAACGGCAGTTCGTTCCTAATTGGAATGGTTGGGGTATTCCATACTTCTAGCGACTGGATTTCACTCAAAACTCACCAAACGACTCCTCCCACCATAATATGATGTTGCCCAAGTTTTGGGCTCGATCCGAAATCAATAGGTGTTCGAAATTGGACAATTCAAGTTCAACGGCAGTTCGTTCCTAATTGGAGTGGTTGGTGTATTCCATACTTCTAGCGATTGGATTTCACTCAAAACTCACCAAACAACTCCTCCCACCATATTATGATGTTGCCCAAGTTTTGGGCTCGATCCGAAATCAATAGGTGTTCCAAATTGGACAATTCAAGTTCAACGGCAGTTCGTTCCAAATTGGGGTGGTTGGTGTATTCCAAACCTGTAGCGATTGGATTTCACTCAAAACTCCCCAAATGACTCCTCCCACCATATTATGAAGTTGCCCAAGTTTTGGGCTCGATCAGAAATGAATAGGTGTGAGAAATTCGACAATTCAAGTTCAACGGCAGTTCGTTCATAATTGGAGTGGTTGGTGTATTCCATACTTCTAGCGATTGGATTTCACTCAAAACTAACCAAATGACTCCTCCCACCATATTATGATGTTGCCCAAGTTTTGGGCTATATCCGAAATCAATAGGTGTTCGAAATTGGACAATTCAAGTTCAACAGCAGTTCGTTCCTAATTGGAGTGGTTGGTGTATTCCATACTTCTAGCGTTTGGATTTCACTCAAAACTCACCAAATGACTCCTCCCACCATATTTTGTTGTTGCCCAAGTTTTCGGCTCGATCCGAAATCAATAGGTGTGAGAAATTGGACAATTCAAGTTCAACGGCAGTTCGTTCCTAATTGGAGTGGTTGGTGTATTCCGTACTTCTAGCGATTGGATTTCAGTCAAAACTAACCAAATGACTCCTCCCACCATATTATGATGTTGCCCAAGTTTTGGGCTCGATCCGAAATCAATAGGTGTGAGAAATTGGACAATTCAAGTTCAACGGCAGTTCGTTCCTAATTGGAGTGGTTGGTGTATTCCATACTTCTAGCGATTGGATTTCACTCAAAACTCACCAAATGACTTCCCCCACCATATTATGATGTTGCCCAAGTTTTGGGCTCGATCCGAAATCAATAGGTGTTCGAAATTGGACAATTCAAGTTCAACGGCAGTTCGTTCCTAATTGGAGTGGTTGGTGTATTCCATACTTCTAGCGATAGGATTTCACTCAAAACTCACCAAATGACTCCTCCCACCATATTAGGATGTTGCCCAAGTTTTGGGCTCGATCCGAAATCAAAAGGTGTTCCAAATTGGACAATTCAAGTTCAACGGAAGTTCGTTCCTAATTGGAGTGGTTGGTGTATTCCATACTTCTAGCGATTGGATTTCACTCAAAACTCCCCAAATGACTCCTCCCACCATATTGTGATGTTGCCCAAGTTTTGGGCTCGATCCGAAATCAATAGGTGTGAGAAATTGGACAATTCGAGTTTAATGGCAGTTCGTTCCTAATTGGAGTGGTTGGTGTATTCCATACTTCTAGCGATTGGATTTCACTCAAAACTAACCAAATGACTCCTCCCACCGTATTATGATGTTGCCCAAGTTTTGGGCTCGATCCGAAATCAATAGGTGTTCGAAATTGGACAATTCAAGTTCAACGGCAGTTCGTTCCTAATTGGAGTGGTTGGTGTATTCCATACTTCTAGTGATTGGATTTCACTCAAAACTAACCAAATGACTCCTCCCACCATATTATGATGTTGCCCAAGTTTTGGGCTCGATCCGAAATCAATAGGTGTTCGAAATTGGACAATTCAAGTTCAACGGCAGTTCGTTCCTAATTGGAGTGGTTGGTGTATTCCATACTTCTAGCGATTGGATTTCACTCAAAACTAACCAAATGACTCCTCCCACCATATTATGATGTTGCCCAAGTTTTGGGCTCGATCCGAAATCAATAGGTGTTCGAAATTGGACAATTCAAGTTCAACGGCAGTTCGTTCCTAATTGGAGTGGTTGGTGTATTCCATACTTCTAGCGATTGGATTTCACTCAAAACTAACCAAATGACTCCTCCCACCATATTATGATGTTGCCCAAGTTTTGGGCTCGATCCGAAATCAATAGGTGTGAGAAATTGGACAACTGAAGTTCAACGGAAGTTCGTTCCTAATTGGAGTGGTTGGTGTATTCCAAACCTCTAGCGATTGGATTTCACTCAAAACTCCCCAAATGACTCCTCCCACCATATTATGAAGTTGCCCAAGTTTTGGGCTCGATCGGAAGTCAATAGGTGTGAGCAATTGGACAATTCAAGTTCAACGGCAGTACGTTCCTAATTGGAGTGGTTGGTGTATTCCATACTTCTAGCGATTGGATTTCACTCAAAACTCCCCAAATGACTCCCCCCACCATATTGGATTTCACTCAAAACTCCCCAAATGACTCCCCCCACCATATTATGATGTTGCCCAAGTTTTGGGATCGATCCGAAATCAATAGGTGTTCGAAATTGGACAATTCAAGTTCAACAGCAGTTCGTTCCTAATTGGAGTGGTTGGTGTATTCCATACTTCTAGCGTTTGGATTTCACTCAAAACTCACCAAATGACTCCTCCCACCATATTATGTTGTTGCCCAAGTTTTCGGCTCGATCCGAAATCAATAGGTGTGAGAAATTGGACAATTTAAGTTCAACGGCAGTTCGTTCCTAATTGGAGTGGTTGGTGTATTCCATACTTCTAGCGATTAGATTTCAGTCAAAACTAACCAAATGAGTCCTCCCACCATATTATGATGTTGCCCAAGTTTTGGGCTCAATCCGAAATCAATAGGTGTGAGAAATTGGACAATTCAAGTTCAACGGCAGTTCGTTCCTCATTGGAGTGGTTGGTGTATGTTAAGCTCATAATATCATACATATACATGCCCTATTTACTTACTTCTTTTGCTTAGTTTCCTATAATTCTGAGTTATTTGCCTCCCTTTGTGTGTTTTGTAGGCAAATAGAGCAAGAGAGCATAATTCATGCAATTCAAGCATGTTAAGGCCTAATTTGGATGAATGGATGAAGAGCTTAAAGACAAACTCATTTTGG
Source organism: Prunus avium (assembly GCF_965620075.1). Classification (NCBI taxonomy): domain Eukaryota; kingdom Viridiplantae; phylum Streptophyta; class Magnoliopsida; order Rosales; family Rosaceae; genus Prunus; species Prunus avium. The sequence continues at coordinate 19,225,825 of NC_142291.1, read as the reverse complement.
CTACAGCCCCTTGCCAGTCCATTTCCGTAGGTCACATTGCAATATTTGTTTCAGCAACCTGCACAGCTCGGATGAGGCCGCATTTTGCATGAAAATTGTTCCAATGGGTGTGTACTATAACATATCCAAAATTCAGCCCCATTGGATAAATATGGAGTCTGTTACCTAGCAAACACAGAGCCATGCTCAGGATGGATTTTATCAGCGCGCAAAATGAGTTAGCAATTTGTTTTGGCCTTAACTTCCTCCTCCGACCTTGGATTGGCCCAACCGATATATGGCTGGAAAGAAGACATTCTGAACTTCAAGTTTGAGTGCTTAAAGTCTTAATTTGCTTAAGGGAAGCCCAATTCGTAAGCCCTTGAAGTTGCTGGTCATGCTGACCTCAGGATGAGCTATTGTTTCTGGTTGGAAGCTTGGTCATGGTGAGCTAGGCATGAGCTATTGAGCTGGTTGGAAGCTTGGTCATGGTGACATGAAGATGAGCTAGGGCTGCTGGTGGGATTTATTGGTGAAGTGCATCAACCAATTCAAATTTTCTAATACAAGTGCATCAACCATTTCAGATTTTATAAAACAAGTGTTGTAGCCATATTGAATTCAAATTTTCATCTTCCTTAGGCCTATAAATAGTGAGGTTTCCCAAGCTTGTAAACACACCCCAAGGGGGGGAGCTCTCAAACACTTCTCTAGAGCTCCCTTCCCTTCTCTCCCTCAAATTCTCTTAGTTTTGCTTTCTAGTTCTCAATTCTAGCTTTCTTTAATGTTTTCTTAGTTGTAATTTATTTTTCTTGTAATGTACATTCTTTCTTAAGTATTCAAGTTTAATTAGTTTACAAGTTCCAATTATGGTTTTTATTCTTATTCATTATGCTTATAAGTTAATATGCTAGTTTGAATGATTGATCACCATTTAGGCTTGCATGTTAGCTATCTTGGTTTGAATTAAGAGTATACACCATGCTTTAATTCGAATTGAACTATGAGTAGGAAGAGTATGTATGGACATTCGACAACAGGGATTAGATACATGCTTGGTTGTTTAAAATGTTCTTCTATGCTTAATGGGTTCCTAATGCTTAATTTTAGGTTAGACAACAAATGATCAAATTAGGGAATTAGGAACACAAGGTTATGACCACACACCATGGCTTAATCATACTTTAGCTAGAATCAATCCATTAATCTAAATTGAACTTGGGAACTTACTTGCTTGAGTTACTTTCTTATTTTCTTCCTTCTTTCATGTTCTTTGTTTTTGTTTCTGTTTTGTGTAGGAAAACTGAATTGGATCATTCAATCACCAATCCCTGTGGAATCGACCTCGCACTTACATACGCTAAACTACCAACGGTTCGTGCACTTGCGAGTATCACAAGTTGAGGATGCAGCTGAATCCATTTCGGTACAGCTGAAATCTACACAACAGTGTATTCCACACTTCTAGCGATTGGATTTCACTCAAAACTAACCAAATGACTCCTCCCACCATATTATGATGTTGCCCAAGTTTTGGGCTCGACGCGAAATCAATAGGTGTGAGAAATTGGACAATTCAAGTTCAACGGCAGTTCGTTCCTACTTGGAGTGGTTGGTGTATTCCGTACTTCTAGCGATTGGATTTCACTCAAAACTCACCAAATGACTCCTCCCACAGTATTATGATGTTGCACAGGTTTGGGGTTTGATCCGAAATCAATAGGTGTGGGAAATTGGACAATTCAAGTTCAACAGCAGTTCGTTCCTAATTGGAGTGGTTGGTGTATTACATACTTCTAGCGATTGGATTTCACTCAAAACTCACCAAATGACTCCTCCCACCATATTATGATGTTGCCCAAGTTTTGGGTTCGATCCGAAATCAATAGGTGTGAGAAATTGGACAATACAAGTTCAACGGCAGTTCGTTCCTAATTGGAGTGGTTGGTGTATTCCGTACTTCTAGCGATTGGATTTCACTCAAAACTCACCAAATGACTCCTCCCACCATATTATGATGTTGCCCAAGTTTTGGGCTCGATCCGAATTCAATAGGTGTGAGAAATTGGACAATTCAAGTTCAACGGCAGTTCGTTCCTAATTGGAGTGGTTGGTGTATTCCACACTTCTAGCGATTGGATTTCACTCAAAACTAACCAAATGACTCCTCCCACCATATTATGATGTTGCCCAAGTTTTGGGCTAGATGCGAAATCAATAGGTGTGAGAAATTGGACAATTCAAGTTCAACAGCAGTTCGTTCCTAATTGGAGTGGTTGGTGTATTCCATACTTCTAGCGATTGGATTTCACTCAAAACTCACCAAATGACTCCTCCCACCATATTATGATGTTGCCCAAGTTTTGGGCTCGACCCGAAATCAATAGGTGTGAGAAATTGGACAATTGAAGTTCAGCGGAAGTTCGTTCCTAATTGGAGTGGTCGGTGTATTCCATACTTCTACCGATTGGATTTCACTCAAAACTCACCAAATGACTCCTCCCACCATATTATTATGTTGCCCAAGTTTTGGGCTCGATCCGAATTCAATAGGTGTTCGAAATTGGACAATTCAAGTTCAACGACAGTTCGTTCCAAATTGGAGTGGTTGGTGTATTCCAAACCTCTAGCGATTGGATTTCACTCAAAACTCATCAAATGACTCCTCCCACCATATTATGAAGTTGCCCAAGTTTTGGGCTCGATCGGAAATCAATACGTGTGAGGAATTGGACAATTCAAGTTCAACGACAGTTCGTTCCCAATTGGAGTGTTTGGTGTATTCCATACTTCTAGCGATTGGATTTCACTCAAAACTCACCAAATGACTCCCCCCACCATATTATGATGTTGCCCAAGTTTTGGGCTCGATCCGAAATCAATAGGTGTTCGAAATTGGACAATTCAGGTTCAACGGCAGTTCGTTCGTAATTGGAGTGGTTGGTGTATTGCATACTTCTAGCGATTGGATTTCACTCAAATCTCACCAAAAGACTCCTCCCACCATATTATGATGTTGCCCAAGTTTTGGGCTCGATCCAAAATCAATAGGTGTTCGAAATTGGACAATTCAAGTTCAACGGCAGTTCGTTCCTAATTGGAGTGGTTGGTGTATTCCATACTTCTAGCGATTGGATTTCACTCAAAACTCACCAAATGACTCCTCCCACCATATTATGATGTTGCCCAAGTTTTGGGCTCGATCCGAAATCAATAGGTGTTCGAAATTGGACAATTCAAGTTCAACGGCAGTTCGTTCCTAATTGGAGTGGTTGGTGTATTCCATACTTCTAGCGATTGGATTTCACCCAAAACTCACCAAATGACTCCTCCCACCATATTATGTTGTTGCCCAAGTTTTGGGCTCGATCCGAAATCAATAGGTGTTCGAAATTGTACAATTCAATTTCAACGGCAGTTCGTTCCTAATTGGAGTGGTTGGTGTATTCCATACTTCTAGCGATTGGATTTCACTCAAAACTTACCAAACGACTCCTCCCACCATATTATGATGTTGCCCAAGTTTTGGGCACGATCCGAAATCAATAGGTGTTCGAAATTGGACAATTCAAGTTCAACGGCAGTTCGTTCCTAATTGGAGAGGTTGGTGTATTCCATACTTCTAGCGATTGGATTTCACTCAAAACTCACCAAATGACTCCTATCACGATATTATGATGTTGCCCAAGTTTTGGGCTCGATCCGAAATCATTAGGTGTTCAAAATTGGACAATTCAATTTCAACGGCTGTTCGTTCCTAATTGGAGTGGTTGGTGTATTCCATACTTCTAGCGATTGGATTTCACTCAAAACTCACCAAATGACTCCTCCAACCATGTTACGACGTTGCCCAAGTTTTGGGCACGATCCGAAATCAATAGGTGTTCCAAATTGGACAATTCAAGTTCAACGGCAGTTCGTTCCTAATTGGAGTGGTTGGTGTATTCCATACTTCTAGCGATTGGATTTCACCCAAAACTCACCAAATGACTCCTCCCACCATATTATGTTGTTGCCCAAGTTTTGGGCTCGATCCGAAATCAATAGGTGTTCGAAATTGTACAATTCAATTTCAACGGCAGTTCGTTCCTAATTGGAGTGGTTGGTGTATTCCATACTTCTAGCGATTGGATTTCACTCAAAACTCACCAAATGACTCCTATCACGATATTATGATGTTGCCCAAGTTTTGGGCTCGATCCGAAATCATTAGGTGTTCAAAATTGGACAATTCAATTTCTACGGCAGTTCGTTCCTAATTGGAGTGGTTGGTGTATTCCATACTTCTAGCGATTGGATTTCACTCAAAACTCACCAAATGACTCCTGCCACCATATTATGGTGTTGCCCAAGTTTTGGGTTCGATCCGAAATCAATAGGTGTGAGAAATTGGACAATTGAAGTTCAACGGAAGTTCGTTCCTAATTGGAGTGGTTGGTGTATTCCATACTTCTAGCGATTGGATTTCACTCAAAACTCACCAAGGGACTCCTCCCACCGTATTATGATGTTGCCCAAGTTTTGGTCTCGAACCGAAATCAATAGGTGTTCCAAATTAGACAATTCAAGTTCAACGGTAGTTCGTTTCTAATTGGAGTGGTTGGTGTATTCCATACTTCTAGCGAATGGATTTCACTCAAACCTCACCAAATGACTCCTGCCACCATATTATGATGTTGCCCAAGTTTGGGGCTCGATCCGAACTCAATAGGTGTTCCAAATTGGACAATTTAAGTTCAACGGCAATTCTTTCCTAATTGGAGTGGTTGGTGTATTCCGTACTTCTAGCGATTGGATTTCACTCAAAACTCACCAAATGACTCCTCCCACCATATTGTGATGTTGCCCAAGTTTTGGGTTCGATCCGAAATCAATAGGTGTTCCAAATTGGACAATTCAAGTTCAACGGCAGTTCGTTCCCAATTGGTGTGGTTGGTGTATTCCATACTTGTAGCGATTGGATTTCACTCAAAACTCACCAAATGAATCCTCCCACCATATTATGATGTTGCCCAAGTTTGGGGCTCGATCCGAAATCAATAGGTGTGAGAAATTGGACAATTCAAGTTCAACGGCAGTTCGTTCCTAATTGGAGTGGTTGGTGTATTCCATACTTGTAGCGATTGGATTTCACTTAAAACTCGCCAAATGACTCCTACCACCATATTATGGTGTTGCCCAAGTTTTGGGGTTGATCCTAAATGAATAGATGTTCGAAATTGGACAATTCAAGTTCAACGGCAGTTCGTTCCTAATTGGAGTGGTTGGTGTATTCCATACTTCTAGCGATTGGATTCCACTCAAAACTCACAAAATGACTCCTCCCACCATATAATGATGTTGCCCAAGTTTTGGTCTCGATCCGAAAACAATAGGTGTTCCAAATTGGACAATTCAAGTTCAACGGCAGTTCGTTCCTAATTGGAGTGGTTGGTGTATTCCATACTTCTAGCGATTGGATTTAAATCAAAACTCACCAAATGACTCCTCCCACCATATTATGATGTTGCCCAAGTTTTGGGCTCGATCTGAAATCAATAGGTTTGGGAAATTGGACAATTCAAGTTCAACGACAGTTCGTTCCTAATTGAAATGGTTGGTGTATTCCACACTTCTAGCGATTGGGTTTCACTCAAAACTCACCAAATGACTCCTCCCAAAATATTATGATGTTGCCCAAGTTTTGGGCTCGATCCGAAATCAATATGTGTGAGAAATTGAACAATTCAAGTTCAACGGCAGTTCGTTCCTAATTGGAGTGGCTGGTGTATTCCATACTTCTCGCGATTGGATTTCACTTAAAACTCGCCAAATGACTCCTACCACCATATTATGGTGTTGCCCAAGTTTTGGGCTTGATCCGAAATCATTAGGTGTTCAAAATTGGACAATTCAATTTCAACGGCAGTTCGTTCCTAATTGGAGTGGTTGGTGTATTCCATACTTCTAGCGATTGGATTTCACCCAAAACTCACCAAATGACTCCTCCCACCATATTATGTTGTTGCCCAAGTTTTGGGCTCGATCCGAAATCAATAGGTGTTCGAAATTGTACAATTCAATTTCAACGGCAGTTCGTTCCTAATTGGAGTGGTTGGTGTATTCCATACTTCTAGCGATTGGATTTCACTCAAAACTTACCAAACGACTCCTCCCACCATATTGTGATGTTGCCCAAGTTTTGGGTTCGATCCGAAATCAATAGGTGTTCCAAATTGGACAATTCAAGTTCAACGGCAGTTCGTTCCCAATTGGTGTGGTTGGTGTATTCCATACTTGTAGCGATTGGATTTCACTCAAAACTCACCAAATGACTCCTCCCACCATATTATGATGTTGCCCAAGTTTGGGGCTCGATCCGAAATCAATTGGTGTGAGAAATTGCACAATTCAAGTTCAACGGCAGTTTGTTCCTAATTGGAGTGGTTGGTGTATTCCATACTTGTAGCGATTGGATTTCACTCAAAACTCACCAAATGACTCCTCCCACCGTATTATGATGTTGCCCAAGTTTTGGGCTCGATCCGAACTCAATAGGTGTGAGAAATTGGACAATTCAAGTTCAATGGCAGTTCGTTCCTAATTGGAGTTGTTGGTGTATTCTGATCGGTTCATAATTGTATATCATTTTGTACCCTTCTAGCTTATGATTTGGTTATGTTTTTGAGTTAAACTTGTGCTTTTAATCCTTTTTGTGTTTATCTTTCAGTTAATTGACATTTAGGTAACAATGATGACTTTGGATAGGAAATGATGCAATCCATGCATGTTAAGGCTTGATTTGGGTGAATGGAAGAAGGGCTTAAAGACAAACACATTTTGGCTACAACTCCTTTCCAGCCCAATTTCGTAGGTCAGCTTCTTGGCCTTGGATCAGCATGCTATGGGGCTTGGATGAGGTGAAGATCTTCATGAAACTTGTTCCAATGGGTGTCTACTACAACATATCCAAATTTCAGCCCAATTGGACAATTGTGGAGTGCTCAGCCCGTCCAACACCCAACCTTGCTCAGAAAGATTTGCAGCTGCCAGCATTTAGTCATGTGCCTCCTTTTAGCCATGTGCCTCACCCCAGCTGCAACTGACTTTGTACCCAACATAATGAGTGAAGTTGGGAGGCTTTCCAGCTATGAATTTCTGAATGAGCAAGTTGGTACATGCTGGAGTTATTATAGAGAAAGCATGTGCATGCATGGGAAACAAAGAGAAAGGAGAGAGAGAAGAATGAGGAATGATGAGAGGCATTTTGCTTCAGCCTTTGAACATGGGAATTGAATTGGCAGATCACTTTGGAGCTGGAGATCAGCTTTTGAGCTACTAAAGAGAAGCATGTGCATGCATGTGAAGCAAAAGAAAGAAATGAAATGAAATGAAGTCAATTCCAGTCCCTGTTTCGGCAGCCAACTTGCAGTGGCCAAAACGTACACTTCTACTGCTCCGATGGGAATACTTTCTTCATAGAAGTTGTTCCAAAGGGTGTCTAGTATAACATATCCAAATTTGAGCCTCATTGGATACGTTTTGAAACCTCTGGCCTTCCTACACCAAGTCTGGTTCAGAAGAATCGTTTTTTCAGCAACCAAAAGGCAACCACATGGTTTGGCAGCAAAAGGGAGCCACAACACCTTTGAACCCATGAGGTGCAGCAGCAAAAGATGAAGGATGGTGTGGGAATCCATCATGATGTTCCTCCCTCTTAGCCCTATAAATAGAGAAGCCTTCAAGCTTCAAAACACACCCCAAGGGGGGGAGCTCTCAAACACTTCTCTAGAGCTCCCTTCCCTTCTCTCCCTCAAATTCTCTTAGTTTCCTTTCAAGTTGTAAATTGTTGTAACAAAATGAGTTTACTAAGTTTTCTTTCAAGTTTTCTTAGTTCCACTTTACTTTTATTTGTTATGTAAATTCTTTTCTTTAGTTTCAAGTTTGATTAGTTTCCAAGTTTCTATTATGATTTTTGTTCTTATTCATTATGCTTATAAGTTAATATGCTAGTTTGAATGATTGATCACCATTAAGGCTTGCATGTTAGCTATCTTGGTTTGAATTAAGAGTATACACCATGCTTTAATTCGAATTGAACTATGAATAAGAAGAGTATGTATGGACATTCGACAACAGGGATTAGATACATGCTTGGTTGTTTAAATTGTTCTTCTATGCTTAATGGGTTCCTAATGCTTAGTTTTAGGTTAGACAACAAATGATCAAATTAGGGAATTAGGAACACAAGGTTATGACCAAACACCATGGCTTAATCATACTTTAGCTAGAATCAATCCGTTAATCTAAATTGAACTTGGGAACTTATTTGCTTGAGTTATTTCCTTTTTCTTGTTTTATTTATTTTCTTTTTCATTTCTATTTTGTGTAGGGGAAACAAATTGGATCATTCAATCACCAATCCTCGTGGGATCGACCTCGCACTTACATATGCTATACTACCAAACGGCTCGTGCACTTGCGAGTATCACAAGTTGAGGATGCAGTTGAAACCATTTTGGTGCAGCTGAATCAAAGCAACAAGTTTTTGGCGCCGTTGCCGGGGATCGGTAACATTGCTTGATTCTATTTGGTTTTCCTACTTTTTATTTATAATGTTTAAAGTCTACTTAGTTCTCTATTGTTCATTCCTAATCCTTTTAATTCCATTTCAAGTTTGTGTGTTGGTTTTAGCAATTTATGACAGCTTAATAAAAATGGAGAGAGATGGCAACCTCAATCGTAAGAATGGGAAGTGTGGAGCAGTGGGAGAAGTCGACCTCCAAGTGCATCCATGCTCGACCTAATCGCTTCAAGGGGGAGCATTTCAATCCTTTCTCTTCTTTGAATTCTGTTTATTTCAGTAATTATTTTTGCCTTTTGGTCCACGTTGAGTTCTTTATTTCTTTTTCTTACGAGAATATCTTTTAAAAAATTTATATAAAAAAATTATTTTTCATATGAGCTAACTTTTGGTAACTCCAGTAAGCACTTCCGTCAATACAGTGTCTAGGAGTTCTTTAGGCGACACCTTCGGTGTCTAAGAAGTTTGGGTTTTAAGCGGGACCATTGTGACCCCTCCAACCTTCCCGGATCCCCTGGCTGTGTTTTCTGAGGCCCTTAACTGGTCATCCGTGAGTTGCTTGTATATTCGTGTGTTTTTAAATTAAGTTATTTATTTATTTATTTATTTATTTATTTTTATTTTCTTTGTTTTCTTTTCTGTATAATCTTTGTTTTTGTTTTTGTTTTGTTAAGTTAGTTTATTTATTTATTTACGTGGTATGGTTAGTTAGTTTATTTCTGAGTGTTAAAAACACATTTTTATTTCACTTCAAACTCTGCATTACAAACAAAGAAAAAAAAAAGTTAAAAACAAAAAACAAAAACAAAAACTTCTTCATCATCATCATCTTCTTCTTCATCATCTTTTTCATCTTCATCATCATCATGGCTTGCCTCTATTTTCTCGCACTTGTAGAATCTGCAGCAGCTCTACATGGTCTTCATTTCTCTTTTGCAGCATTTCTACATGCTGGTTGACACTGTAGAGCCGCTTCTGCAAGTCCGCCACCTGAGCCTTCAAGGAAGCTACTTCCTCGTTCAGCGCTGTGCACTCCCGCATCCTCGCCAGTAATCGCATGCCCAAATTGGTAGCCGAGACCGCATGGAGCACAGATAAAGAGTGGGACTCATCCACTGCCATCTTGTCAGACCTACGTGCCACATGCAGATGATCTGCCGGTGTGAGTATACTGCCAATCATGCCACCCAACAGCACTACTCTGTTCGGCATTGCCTCAGCAAAGTTCGGTATTGCCTCAGCAAAGTTTGAGGCCGTGCCGTGATGATATGTGGAGTTTGGGAAGACAGGAGTTGGAGGAGCCCTTATTTGGGCATTCGGAGGTGCAAGGGACAATTCAAGGTTGAGATCATCAAGGTGAGTGCATGAAGATGCCATTGTTTTGTTTCTGAATTTTTTTGATGTTTTTCCTTGAGTTGCAGGAAGAAATGCTGGGTATCATCCGCTTGCAGAGGTGTGCTTTAAATAGACATATGCTGATGAAGGAGTCGACACCCTTTCGGATTTCCCGAGCATGCTCGACCTAATCGCTTCAAGGGGGAGCACCTTTACTTTACTTTTCTTTTCTTTTTTCCTCCGTGTTTTCTGGTGTTTAATGTTTTTTCCCATTACTTTCATTTTCTAGAGCTTTGTGTTTCTGCTTTTTCCTTTCGGCTATCATCTTTATTTTATTTTAGTTAGGGAACTGTGCTTTCTTTTCCGTTTGTCGTCTTTGTTTGATTTAAGTTTGGGAAGTGTGCTTTCTTTTCCGTTTTCTTTTTCCTTCTGCAACTTTACTTTTATTTCCGAAACAAAATAACCAAAAACAAAAACAACCAATAAAATAAAAACAACAATTAGCAGTAGAAATCATTTCTTCACAGTGCTCGGTGTCTCGACCATTGGAGCTTTGAGTTTGGCCCTCTGGCTGTCCTCTTCCTGGGCTTCATGCACAGCCTCTTGGGGCTCACCACTTGAGCTCCCAAAGATCGCAATCTTAGCTTGAGCGTAACTACTCTCACGATCTGCTTGCTTGCGTTTACCCGGTCGGTCTAGGTCCTCCAGCTGTTTTCGCATGTCGCGAGAGTACAACTCTACCATTTTTGATAGGTTTTTATTCTCGTCCCGCAATACTTCTAGCTGGTGTCGATTCACCTCCACTATCCTTGCCCTCTCCATTTTCAAGCTTTTTATAGCAGTCTGAAACTCTTCAACCATACTTCGCTCTGCCGCCAACTGACCTTTCAGCACCTCTACCTCATGGGACTTCGCAAGTAGGCGATGACCCAAACTTGCCACACATGCTGTACTCTGCACGCTCAGTGCCATGGCATCACTCGTGACCCGGTTGTCATCTCTTGTCCCAAACACACGTATATCTTTAGGAGTCACCAGATTTCTACCCACTCCAATGGCAACATCGTTGTCCAGGAGTATTGAGTCAGTTACTGTCACAGGCCCCCGTGCGGAGGCAAAGTAGGGCATCCATATTGGTGCCGCTGCTTGGCCTCGTGTCTGAGTCAGTGGAGCTAGGTTGAGATCCAACGAAAATGGGTAGTTAGAGGCCATTTGATTTCTCACTCTTTGTTTTTCTTTCTTTTCTGTTTTGTGTGTTTCTAAGTTTGTGTTTTTCACCCGTTCTTTTTACCTTTTTATAGACTTAGTCTGCTAAACCCTAGCCGCTGCGGTTCTGGGTTATGTGCGGCCCTTACGGCTTATCTCTATATATCGCCGCACCCATTTCCCAACCTCCCCTTAATTGCATTTTCACCTTTCACAACCTTCAAAGTGAAAAAGTCATCCCGCTTCACCCAAGAGGCCAATAATTCTAGCTTGGGGGATGTGAAAGCGACCTCTGCGCGCCGACACATCCCTCACCTCTTTTGCCCGTGACTTCCCAGGAACCGAGGCATTAGAGACCACATTTTCTATTTTCAGAAATCTCGCCTTTGCGCTCCCAATTCACGTTTCTTCTTAAAAATAAAAAATAATAATAATAAAAAATGTGTGGGCTTCGGATTTCTTTGTGGGTCGAGTTTTCACCGTTGTTTAGGTTTCAAAGTGGGTTAACCTTCTTTTGGGTTGGGCTTTCAATCGTTTGGGTTTTGGTTTGCGTAAGATTGTTTGTTTAGGGCTTTTTGTTTCCAGTGTTTTACTGTTTCGTTTCTTTTTTATTTGTTTGTTTGTTTTGTAATTTTTATTTTGTAATTATTTTATTTTTGTATTTTAATTCTTGTGTGTTTTGTGATTTTATATTTACTTACTTTAGTACCTTTCATTTCTTGTTATGACATTGCTTGTTCCTAATTTTTAAACATTGAGGACAATGTTCATTTCTAGGTTTGGGGGTATTGGAGTTTAGCAAGTAAATTTGGTTTTTCTTTAAAAAAAAAAAAAAACAACAAATTTAAATTAATTTCTTGCTTGTTTTATTTTGAGTCTTGTTTTGTTTTGAGTCACTTTCCGAACACTTATGATGAGATTGTGATAAATGTTTGCATGACTTAAAATTGGATTTCATTTTATTATTATTATTTAATTATGAAAAAAATAAAATTTTTAAAAAAATAAAATTTTGGCATCGTTCTAGCATGATATGTTCGAAACCTTCTTTGCACTTGCCATTTGTTTCATAATTCACCAATTAAAGGATTTGCATGACCTAAAGAATTGTATCAAGCATAAATTAGACTTATATAACCATATAATGTGAGCTTTTGAGCCTTGTGCTTCATTTCATGAGTGTTATACACATACTCTTATTTTCTTGTCATCAAAGTTGTTGTTTGATCTCATTATTCATTGATTTGGTTGAACACTTAAAAGTCATTCATTCTTATGCAATTTGATTTCATGACATTTAAGAAATGATATTAAGGCCCTCTTTGGATCGTTTGTGCCTTTCAAGCTAACCTTATGCATGCTTAAGCATGATTTTCCATTGTTAACCATTTTGAGCCTACATGTAAACCTTTTCTTTCATTTTACCAATTATATTTCCTCACCTTAGCCCGAAAAACAAATATTTACCTTTCTAAGGAACTCATGAGCTCTAATTCGGATGTGTTTTTCATGCTAAGTTTGGGAAGGGATATTACATAAAGAAAAAAAAAAGATAAAAAAAAGAAGAGAAATTCACACAATTGGTGAAAGAAAAGAAAAAAAAAAGTTATGATTAAGTGGTGGTTGATTGAAAATTCATTTTTGGGCCTTCAAAATAAATTGGTGTTTGGAAAGGAGTGTGAATCAATGTAAATGAAGGTATAAGGAGTTTTGATCATGTAAAAGAAAAAAATATAATCGTGATGATTCGAAGTCTTGTAAACAATTTTATTTTATGCTCTTACATTTTGAGTTCCTTGGACTTTGTATTATCCATACCTTTCATTTCTCACTCACCTTACACCCTTGGCCCCATTACAACCTATAATAAAGACCTAAATTGATCTTAAATGTCATGTGGTTGAATTGCATTCATTTTTCTACTTTTAAGTGTTTGGCATCCTTCTTGAGATCATATTAATGCAAGTTCTTCATCTTCCTATTTTTGAGTTAAGTCCTTTATGATTTAACTCTAATCTCATGTTTATAACTGAGTGTTGCATTGTAGCCCTCTTCTGAGTGATTCATTTGTTAGAGGACAACTTTGGTGAGATTTGAAGTTGCATTTGTGCTTGGTATGATTTTTGAAATTGTGTGGAAACTAAGATTGGAGAATTTGTTGCATTTGGCTATCACACTATACACTTTGAGCATGTTGTGCTTTGAACTTTGCCGCCTTGTAAATAATGTCTAAAATTGAGTTTTAACTTTTGAGTCATGTGCATGAGTCATTTCTCTTCAGAAAATGTTCGGAAAGATTGTTTTGAGTTTTATTTTTATTTCTTTTATTTTTGTTTTTGTTTTTGTAATTATTTTTGTTTTGGTTTTTGTTTTTGTTTTTGCTTAAGGACTAACAAATCTAATAAGTTTTCTAACTATTTTGTTTTGTAGAGTTAGTAAAACGTTTGTGGGTATCGTATCTGTTAAACCCTCAGGAGACACAACTCCTCCTACTAGGGATGCCTAGAGGTTTAAAGGCTTGTTGCATATGCTCAATGCAATCGAGTTACCTGCGGAAGTGGTTTAGTTAACTTCTTGTTTTGTTTTTAACTTTGTTTTGTGTTGTTTTGCTCGAGGACTAGCAAAATCTAGGTTTGGGGGTATTTGATCGGTTCATAATTGTATATCATTTTGTACCCTTCTAGCTTATGATTTGGTTATGTTTTTGAGTTAAACTTGTGCTTTTAATCCTTTTTGTGTTTATCTTTCAGTTAATTGACATTTAGGTAACAATGATGACTTTGGATAGGAAATGATGCAATCCATGCATGTTAAGGCTTGATTTGGGTGAATGGAAGAAGGGCTTAAAGACAAACACATTTTGGCTACAACTCCTTTCCAGCCCAATTTCGTAGGTCAGCTTCTTGGCCTTGGATCAGCATGCTATGGGTCTTGGATGAGGTGAAGATCTTCATGAAACTTGTTCCAATGGGTGTCTACTACAACATATCCAAATTTCAGCCCAATTGGACAATTGTGGAGTGCTCAGCCCGTCCAACACCCAACCTTGCTCAGCAAGATTTGCAGCTGCCAGCATTTAGTCATGTGCCTCCTTTTAGCCATGTGCCTCACCCCAGCTGCAACTGACTTTGTACCCAACATAATGAGTGAAGTTGGGAGGCTTTCCAGCTATGAATTTCTGAATGAGCAAGTTGGTACATGCTGGAGTTATTATAGAGAAAGCATGTGCATGCATGGGAAACAAAGAGAAAGGAGAGAGAGAAGAATGAGGAATGATGAGAGGCATTTTGCTTCAGCCTTTGAACATGGGAATTGAATTGGCAGATCACTTTGGAGCTGGAGATCAGCTTTTGAGCTACTAAAGAGAAGCATGTGCATGCATGTGAAGCAAAAGAAAGAAATGAAATGAAATGAAGTCAATTCCAGTCCCTGTTTCGGCAGCCAACTTGCAGTGGCCAAAACGTACACTTCTACTGCTCCGATGGGAATAATTTCTTCATAGAAGTTGTTCCAAAGGGTGTCTAGTATAACATATCCAAATTTGAGCCTCATTGGATACGTTTTGAAACCTCTGGCCTTCCTACACCAAGTCTGGTTCAGAAGAATCGTTTTTTCAGCAACCAAAAGGCAACCACATGGTTTGGCAGCAAAAGGGAGCCACAACACCTTTGAACCCATGAGGTGCAGCAGCAAAAGATGAAGGATGGTGTGGGAATCCATCATGATGTTCCTCCCTCTTAGCCCTATAAATAGAGAAGCCTTCAAGCTTCAAAACACACCCCAAGGGGGGGAGCTCTCAAACACTTCTCTAGAGCTCCCTTCCCTTCTCTCCCTCAAATTCTCTTAGTTTCCTTTCAAGTTGTAAATTGTTGTAACAAAATGAGTTTACTAAGTTTTCTTTCAAGTTTTCTTAGTTCCACTTTACTTTTATTTGTTATGTAAATTCTTTTCTTTAGTTTCAAGTTTGATTAGTTTCCAAGTTTCTATTATGATTTTTGTTCTTATTCATTATGCTTATAAGTTAATATGCTAGTTTGAATGATTGATCACCATTAAGGCTTGCATGTTAGCTATCTTGGTTTGAATTAAGAGTATACACCATGCTTTAATTCGAATTGAACTATGAATAAGAAGAGTATGTATGGACATTCGACAACAGGGATTAGATACATGCTTGGTTGTTTAAATTGTTCTTCTATGCTTAATGGGTTCCTAATGCTTAGTTTTAGGTTAGACAACAAATGATCAAATTAGGGAATTAGGAACACAAGGTTATGACCAAACACCATGGCTTAATCATACTTTAGCTAGAATCAATCCGTTAATCTAAATTGAACTTGGGAACTTATTTGCTTGAGTTATTTCCTTTTTCTTGTTTTATTTATTTTCTTTTTCATTTCTATTTTGTGTAGGGGAAACAAATTGGATCATTCAATCACCAATCCTCGTGGGATCGACCTCGCACTTACATATGCTATACTACCAAACGGCTCGTGCACTTGCGAGTATCACAAGTTGAGGATGCAGTTGAAACCATTTTGGTGCAGCTGAATCAAAGCAACATATTCCGTACTTCTGGGGATTGGATTTCACTCAAATCTCACCAAATGACTCCTCCCACCATATTATGATGTTGCCCAAGTTTTGGGCTCGATCCGAAATCAATAGGTGTGAGAAATTGGACAATTCAAGTTCAACGGCAGTTCGTTCCTAATTGGAGTGGTTGGTGTACTCCGTACTTCTAGCGATTGGATTTCACTCAAAACTCACCAAATGACTCCTCCCACCATATTATGATGTTGCCCAAGTTTTGGGCTCGATCTGAAATCAATAGGTGTGAGAAATCGGACAATTCAAGTTCAACGGCAGTTCGTTCCTTATTGGAGTGGTTGGTGTATTCCATACTTCTAGCGATTGGATTTCACTCAAAACTCACCAAATGACTCCTCCCACCATATTATGATGTTGCCCAAGTTTTGGGCTCGATCCGAAATCAATAGGTGTGAAAAATTGGACAATTCAAGTTCAACGGCAGTTCGTTCCTAATTGGAGGGGTTGGTGTATTCCGTACTTCTAGCGATTGGATTTCACTCAAAACTCACTGCATGACTCCTCCCACCATATTATGATGTTGTCCAAGTTTTGGTCTCGATCCGAAATCAATAGGTGTTCCAAATTAGACAATTCAAGTTCAACGGCAGTTCGTTCCTAATTGGAGTGGTTGGTGTATTCCATACTTCTCGCGAGTGGATTTCACTTAAAACTCGCCAAATGACTCCTACCACCATATTATGGTGTTGCCCAAGTTTTGGGGTTGATCCTAAATGAATAGATGTTCCAAATTGGACAATTCAAGTTCAACGGCAGTTCGTTCCTAATTGGAGTGGTTGGTGTATTCCATACTTCTAGCGATTGGATTCCACTCAAAACTCACGAAATGACTCCTCCCACCATATAATGATGTTGCCCAAGTTTTGGTCTCGATCCGAAATCAATAGGTGTTCCAAATTGGACAATTCAAGTTCAACGGCAGTTCGTTCCTAATTGGAGTGGTTGGTGTATTCCATACTTCTCGCGATTGGATTTCACTTAAAACTCGCCAAATGACTCCTACCACCATATTATGGTGTTGCCCAAGTTTTGGGGTTGATCCTAAATGAATAGATGTTCCAAATTGGACAATTCAAGTTCAACGGCAGTTCGTTCCTAATTGGAGTGGTTGGTGTATTCCATACTTCTAGCGATTGGATTCCACTCAAAACTCACGAAATGACTCCTCCCACCATATAATGATGTTGCCCAAGTTTTGGTCTCGATCCGAAATCAATAGGTGTTCCAAATTGGACAATTCAAGTTCAACGGCAGTTCGTTCCTAATTCGAGTGGTTGGTGTATTCCATACTTCTAGCGATTGGATTTAAATCAAAACTCACCAAATGACTCCTCCCACCATATTATGTTGTTGCCCAAGTTTTGGGCTCGATCTGAAATCAATAGGTTTGGGAAATTGGACAATTCAAGTTCAACGACAGTTCGTTCCTAATTGAAATGGTTGGTGTATTCCACACTTCTAGCGATTGGGTTTCACTCAAAACTCACCAAATGACTCCTCCCAAAATATTATGATGTTGCCCAAGTTTTGGGCTCGATCCGAAATCAATAGGTGTGAGAAATTGAACAGTTCAAGTTCAACGGCAGTTCGTTCCTAATTGGAGTGGCTGGTGTATTCCATACTTCTAGCGATTGGATTTCACTTAAAACTCGCCAAATGACTCCTACCACCGTATTATGGTGTTGCCCAAGTTTTGGGCTTGATCCGAAATGAATAGGTGTTCCAAATTGGACAATTCAAGTTCAACGGCAGTTCGTTCCTAATTGGAGTGGTTGGTGTATTCCATACTTCTAGCGATTGGATTTCACTCAAAACTCACCAAATGACTCCTCCCACCATATTATGATGTTGCCCAAGTTAGGGGCTCGATCCGAAATCATAGGTGTGAGAAATTGGACAATTGAAGTTCAACGGCAGTTCGTTCCTAATTGGAGTGGTTGGTGTATTCCATACTTCTAGCGATTGGATTTCACTCAAAACTCACCAAATGACTCCTCCCACCATATTATGATGTTGCCCAAGTTTTGGGCTCGATCCGAAATCAATAGGTGTGAGAAATTGGACAATTCAAGTTCAACGGCAGTTCGTTCCTAATTGGAGTGGTTGGTGTATTACATACTTCTAGCGATTGGATTTCACTCAAAACTCACCAAATGAATCCTCCCACCATATTATGATGTTGCCCAAGTTTTTTGTTCGATCCGAAATCAATAGGTGTGAGAAATTGGACAATTCAAGTTCAACGGCAGTTCGTTCCTAATTGGAGTGGTTGGTGTATTCCATACTTCTAGCGATTGGATTTCACTCAAAACTCACCAAATGACTCCTCCCACCATATTATGATGTTGCCCAAGTTTTGGGCTCGATCCGAAATCAATAGGTGTTCCAAATTGGACAATTCAAGTTCAACGGCAGTTAGTTCCTAATTGGAGTGGTTGGTGTATTACATACTTCTAGCGATTGGATTTCACTCAAAACTCACCAAATGACTCCTCCCACCATATTATGATGTTGCCCAAGTTTTTTGTTCGATCCGAAATCAATAGGTGTGAGAAATTGGACAATTCAAGTTCAACGGCAGTTCGCTCCTAATTGGAGTGGTTGGTGTATTCCATACTTCTAGCGATTGGATTTCACTCAAAACTCACCAAATGACTCCTCGCACCATATTATGATGTTGCCCAAGTTTTGGGCTCGATCCGAAATCAATAGGTGTGAGAAATTGAACAATTCAAGTTCTACGGCAGTTCGTTCCTAATTGGAGTGGTTGGTGTATTCCATACTTCTAGCGATTGGATTTCACTCAAAACTCACCAAATGACTCCTCCCACCATATTACGATGTTGCCCAAGTTTTGGGCTCGATCCGAAATCAATAGGTGTTCCAAATTGGACAATTCAAGTTCAACGGCACTTCGTTCCTAATTGGAGTGGTTGGTGTATTCCATACTTCTCGCGACTGGATTTCACTTAAAACTCACCAAATGACTCCTCCCACCATATTACGATATGGCCCAAGTTTTGGGCTCGATCCGAAATCAATAGGTGTTCCAAATTGGACAATTCAAGTTCAACGGCAGTTCGTTCCTAATTGGAGTGGTTGGTGTATTCCATACTTCTCGCGATTGGATTTTACTTAAAACTCACCAAATGACTCCTCCCACCACATTATGATGTTGCCCAAGTTTTGGGCTCGATCCGAAATCAATAGGTGTTCCAAATTGGACAATTCAAGTTCAACGGCAGTTCGTTCCTAATTGGAGTGGTTGGTGTATTACATACTTCTAGCGATTGGATTTCACTCAAAACTCACCAAATGACTCCTCCCACCATATTATGAGGTTGTCCAAGTTTTGGGCTCGATCCAAAATCAATAGGTGTGAGAAATTGGACAATTCAAGTTCAACGGCAGTTCGTTCCTAATTGGAGTGGGTGGTGTATTCCATACTTCTAGCGATTGGATTTCACTCAAAACTCACCAAATGACTCATCCCACCATATTATAATGTTGCCCAAGTTTTGGGCTCGATCCGAAATCAATAGGTGTTCCAAATTGGACAATTCAAGTTCAACGGCAGTTCGTTCCTAATTGTAGTGGTTGGTGTATTCCATACTTCTAGCGATTGGATTTCACTCAAAACTCACGAAATGACTTCTCCCATCATATTATGATGTTGCACAAGTTTGGGGTTCCATACGAAATCAATAGGTGTGAGAAATTGGACAATTCAGGTTCAACGGCAGTTCGTTCCTAATTGGAGTGGTTGGTGTATTCCATACTTCTAGCGATTGGATTTCACTCAAAACTCACCAAATGACTCCTCCCACCATATTATGTTGTTGCCCAAGTTTTGGGCTCGATCCGAAATCAATAGGTGTTCCAAATTGGACAATTCAAGTTCAACGGCAGTTCGTTCCTAATTGGAGTGGTTGGTGTATTACATACTTCTAGCGATTGGATTTCACTCAAAACTCACCAAATGACTCCTCCCACCATATTATGATGTTGCCCAAGTTTTTTGTTCGATCCGAAATCAATAGGTGTGAGAAATTGGACAATTCAAGTTCAACGGCAGTTCGTTCCTAATTGGAGTGGTTGGTGTATTCCATACTTCTAGCGATTGGATTTCACTCAAAACTCACCAAATGACACCTCCCACCATATTATGATGTTGCCCAAGTTTTGGGCTCGATCCGAAATCAATAGGTGTTCCAAATTGGACAATTCAAGTTCAACGGCAGTTAGTTCCTAATTGGAGTGGTTGGTGTATTACATACTTCTAGCGATTGGATTTCACTCAAAACTCACCAAATGACTCCTCCCACCATATTATGATGTTGCCCAAGTTTTTTGTTCGATCCGAAATCAATAGGTGTGAGAAATTGGACAATTCAAGTTCAACGGCAGTTCGCTCCTAATTGGAGTGGTTGGTGTATTCCATACTTCTAGCGATTGGATTTCACTCAAAACTCACCAAATGACTCCTCCCACCATATTATGATGTTGCCCAAGTTTTGGGCTCGATCCGAAATCAATAGGTGTGAGAAATTGAACAATTCAAGTTCAACGGCAATTCGTTCCTAATTGGAGTGGTTGGTGTATTCCATACTTCTAGCGATTGGATTTCACTCAAAACTCACCAAATGACTCCTCCCACCATATTACGATGTTGCCCAAGTTTTGGGCTCGATCCGAAATCAATAGGTGTTCCAAATTGGACAATTCAAGTTCAACGGCAGTTCGTTCCTAATTGGAGTGGTTGGTGTATTCCATACTTCTCGCGACTGGATTTCACTTAAAACTTACCAAATGACTCCTCCCACCATATTACGATGTTGCCCAAGTTTTGGGCTCGATCCGAAATCAATAGGTGTTCCAAATTGGACAATTCAAGTTCAACGGCAGTTCGTTCCTAATTGGAGTGGTTGGTGTATTCCATACTTCTCGCGATTGGATTTTACTTAAAACTCACCAAATGACTCCTCCCACCACAATATGATGTTGCCCAAGTTTTGGGCTCGATCCGAAATCAATAGGTGTTCCAAATTGGACAATTCAAGTTCAACGGCAGTTCGTTCCTAATTGGAGTGTTTGGTGTATTCCATACTTCTAGCGATTGGATTTCACTCAAAACTCACGAAATGACTCCCCCCATCATATTATGATGTTGCACAAGTTTGGGTTCCATACGAAATCAATAGGTGTGAGAAATTGGACAATTCAGGTTCAACGGCAGTTCGTTCCTAATTGGAGTGGTTGGTGTATTCCATACTTCTAGCGATTGGATTTCACTCAAAACTCACCAAATGACTCCTCCCACCATATTGTGATGTTGCCAAGGTTTTGGGCTCGATCCGAAATCAATAGGTGTGAGAAATTGAACAATTCAAGTTCAACGGCAGTTCGTTCCTAATTGGAGTATTTGGTGTATTCCATACTTCTAGCGATTGGATTTCACTCAAAACTCACCAAATGACTCCTCCCACCATATTACGATGTTGCCCAAGTTTTGGGCTCGATCCGAAATCAATAGGTGTTCCAAATTGGACAATTCAAGTTCAACGGCAGTTCGTTCCTAATTGGAGTGGTTGGTGTATTCCATACTTCTCGCGACTGGATTTCACTTAAAACTCACCAAATGACTCCTCCCACCATATTACGATGTTGCCCAAGTTTTGGGCTCGATCCGAAATCAATAGGTGTTCCAAATTGGACAATTCAAGTTCAACGGCAGTTCGTTCCTAATTGTAGTGGTTGGTGTATTCCATACTTCTAGCGATAGGATTTCACTCAAAACTCACGAAATGACTTCTCCCATCATATTATGATGTTGCACAAGTTTGGGGTTCCATACGAAATCAATAGGTGTGAGAAATTGGACAATTCAGGTTCAACGGCAGTTCGTTCCTAATTGGAGTGGTTGGTGTATTCCATACTTCTAGCGATTGGATTTCACTCAAAACTCACCAAATGACTCCTCCCACCATATTATGATGTTGCCCAAGTTTTGGGCTCGATCCAAAATCAATAGGTGTTCCAAATTGGACAATTCAAGTTCAACGGCAGTTCATTCCTAATTGGAGTGTTTGGTGTATTCCATACTTCTAGCGATTGGATTTCACTCAAAACTCACCAAATGACTCCTCCCGACATATTATGATGTTGCCCAAGTTAGGGGTTCGATCCGAAATCGATAGGTGTGAGAAATTGGACAATTCAAGTTCAACGGCAGTTCGTTCCTAATTGGAGTGGTTGGTGTATTCCATATTTGTAGCGATTGGATTTCACTCAAAACTCACCAAATGACTCCTCCCACCATATTATGATGTTGCCCAAGTTTTGGGCTCGATCCGAAATCAATAGGTGTGAGAAATTGGACAATTCCAGTTCAACGGCAGTTCGTTCCTAATTGGAGTGGTTGGTGTATTCCATACTTCTAGCGATTGGATTTCACTCAAAACTCACCAATTGACTCCTCCCAACATATTATGATGTTGCCCAAGTTTTGGGCTCGATCTGAAATCAATAGGTGTGAGAAATTGGACAATTCAAGTTCAATGGCAACTCGTTCCTAATTGGAGTGGTTGGTGTATTCCATACTTCTAGCGATTGGATTTCACTCAAAACTCACTGCATGACTCCTCCCACCATATTATGTTGTTGCCCAAGTTAGGGGCTCGATCCGAAATCAATAGGTGTGAGAAATTGGACAATTCAAGTTCAACGGCAGTTCGTTCCTAATTGGAGTGGTTGGTGTATTTGTTAAGCTCATAATTTCATACATATACATGCCCAATTTACTTACTTCTTTTGAATGGCAGACCATGTAGTGAGTGAACCAGGCTTCAAAGAATTCAACCAATACTTCGCCTTATCCTTTAAAGTGTATGGAAACACTCTCATTCGAAGTTGATCTTCTGTCACACCTGTCAAGGGAAAAGAACTCACAACATTAAAAATTTCCTTTATATGAGTCAATGGATCTTTATTAGGTAAACCATAAAAGGAAGGCAGCATATTAAGATGAGAAGATTTAAGCTCATAATTTCGAGCTACAGTGGGCAGCAAAATGCTTGAAGGAGATGCTGGAATTGTTGGGATATCAAGTTCTCCCATGAACTCAATGGCAGCCATCATTTCTTCTTCTTCTTGGTCTGAACTTGCTTCCGAATTTGAAAGTGAAGAACCGGGAAGTTCAGTGTGGAGAGCAAGACTTGTAAATGTAGCAAGAGCTTGCTCTTTTGCAGTTGACAACTCCCTTTCTAGACGATTCTGAATTTCAGAGGTCACTCGTCTGGGTTGCAATGATGGTCCTGCGTTCAAAGATCTAGAACGTTGGAACGAAGACCTCACTTGTTGAAGTAATGGATTTTTAGACATAAACTACCTGAAACAGAAAATTAGATTAATTAGAAACACTAAAAAGAATAGGGTAACCTTGGGCACATAACCAGGGAAGAACTTTCGTTTAGTCCCCGGCAACGGCGCCAAAATTTGTTGTTAATATTATGTTAACTCGCAATTGTACGGGGCAATTAGTAGTATAGCAAGACAAGTACGAGGTCGTACCCACGAAGACTGAGAAGTTAAAACTAGTTATGTACTTAGATTACCAAATTCAAGAAAGTAGGAGGTTATGTCTAAAACAGAATTTAAAACAAGAGTGGTTGTGATTGTTGAACAAAAGAAGCAAAATGAAATTGCAAACAAAAACAAGTAAACAAATGTAACAAAGAGTGGTTTTAAGAGTTGGAAAACAGATTTTGAGACTAGGGCATTCGAATAACCATAACAATTCAATTCTGGGTTATAAAGATTCAAGTAACAAGTCTAATTCAGATTCAAAGATTGATTCTAGCTAAAGTATGATTAGGCCATGGTGTTTGGTCCTAACCTTGTGTTCCTAATTCCCTAATTTGATCATTTGTTGTCTAACCTAAAATTAAGCATTAGGAACCCATTAAGCATAGAAGAACATTTTAAACAACCAAGTATGTATCTAATCCCTGTTGTCGAATGTCCATACATACTCTTCCTATTCATAGTTCAATTCGAATTAAAGCATGGTGTATACTCTTAATTCAAACCAAGATAGTTAACAAACAAGTTCTAATGGTGATCAATCATTCAAACAAGCATGTTAACTTATAAGCATAATGAATAAGAACATGAATCATGAATCAAACTTGAAACTCCAAACTTATAAACCCAGAATATTCATGTTAGGTTACATCGAAGCCCTAGTTATGGATTTAGCTACTCATAATGGAAAAGAGACTTGAACAGAAATGAGAAAACATAATGAATACAATAAGAGTAGAAAAACCCTTTTTCTGAAGTTCTTGTGGTGTCCAAGGCTTCTCCAAGTGCTTCTCCACTTCTAATGCTTCTCCAAGAGCTTCCCCACTTCTAGAAAGATGTATGAAGGATATGGAGGTGATTTGGGATGAGTTTGAGTGAGTGGTGATGGCTAAGGAAGATGAAATTCGTAGGGAAATGGAAGAGAGGTTTGCTGGAGTTGTTTTGGTGATTGTTGGAGTGTTTGGGATTTTGAGAGTGTTTGAGGATGGTTGGAGTGAATTGTGGGGGTTGTGAATCTCAGGATTTGTTGTGTCTTGAATGTGGAATGGATGTGGTATTTATAGGGAGAGGGGAGTGACAAATCTGAATTCAATATGGCTAATGCATACAACACTTGCATTATAAAAGATGAATTGGTTGATGCACTTCACCAATAGATCCCACCAGCAGCCCTAGCTCATCTTCATGTCACCATGACCAAGCTTCCAACCAGAAATGATAGCTCATACCTAGCTCACCATGACCAAGCATCCAACCAGCACATGCTGAGGTCAGCATAACCAGCAACTTCAAGGGCTTACAACTTGGGCTTCTCTTAATCAAATTAGGACTTTAAGCACTCGAAATTGAAGTTCAGAATGTCTTCTTTCCAGCCATATGTCATTTGGGCCAATCCAAGGTCGGAGGAGGAAGTTAAGGCCAAAACAAATTGCTAACTCATTTTGCACGCTGATAAAATCCATCATGAGCATGGCTCTGTGTTTACTAGGTAACAGACTCCAAATTTATCCAATGGGGCTGCATTTTGGATATGTTATAGTACACACCCATTGGAACAACTTTCATGAAGAATACTGCCTCATCCGAGCTGTGTAGGTTGCTGAACCAAAGCTTGCAATATGACCTACGGAACTGGACTGGCAGGGGGCTGTAGCCAAAATGAGTTTGTCTTTTAAGCCCTTCTTCCATTCATCCAAATTAGGCCTTAACATGCTTGAATTGCATGAATTATGCTCTCTTGCTCTATTGGCCTACAAAACACACAAAGGGAGGGAAATAACTTAGAATTATAGGAACTAAGCAAAAGAAGTAAGAAAATTGGGCATGTATATGTATGAAATTATGAGCTTAACAGTATTCCATACTTCTAGCGATTGGATTTCACTCAAAACTCACTAAATGACTCCTCCCACCATATTATGATGTTGACCAAGTTTTGGTCTCGATCCGAAATCAATAGGTGTTCCAAATTGGACAATTCAAGTTCAACGGCAGTTCGTTCCTAATTGGAGTGGTTGGTGTATTCCATACTTCTAGCGATTGGATTTCACTCAAAACTCACCAAATGACTCCTCCCACCATATTACGAAGTCGCCCAAGTTTTGGGCTCGATCCGAAATCAATAGGTGTGAGAAATTGGACAATTCAAGTTCAACGGCAGTTCGTTCCTAATTGGAATGGTTGGTATATTCCACACTTCTACCGATTGTATTTCACTCAAAACTCACCAAATGACTCCTCCCACCATAATATGGTGTTGCAAAACTTTGGGGTTCGATCCGAAATCAATAGGTGTGAGAAATTGGACAATTCAAGTTCAACGGCAGTTCGTTCCTAATTGGAGTGGTTGGTGTATTCCATACTTCTAGCGATTGGATTTCACTCAAAACTCACTAAATGACTCCTCCCACCATATTATGATGTTGCCCAAGTTTTGGTCTCGATCCGAAATCAATAGGTGTTCCAAATTGGACAATTCAAGTTCAACGGCAGTTCGTTCCTAATTGGAGTGGTTGGTGTATTCCATACTTCTAGCGATTGGATTTCACTCAAAACTCACTAAATGACTCCTCCCACCATATTATGATGTTGCCCAAGTTTTGGTCTCGATCCGAAATCAATAGGTGTTCCAAATTGGACAATTCAAGTTCAACGGCAGTTCGTTCCTAATTGGAGTGGTTGGTGTATTCCATACTTCTAGCGATTGGATTTCACTCAAAACTCACCAAATGTCTCCTCCCATCATATTATGATGTTGCCCAAGTTTTGGGCTCGATCCGAAATCAATAGGTGTTCCAAATTGGACAATTCAAGTTCAACGGCAGTTCGTTCCTAATTGGAGTGGTT